>NW_027650078.1:2500-181181 GCF_965287045.1 Carcharhinus amblyrhynchos | reverse complement strand
GGGGGGGTGAGTGGGGGGAGCGGGGGGCGAGTGAGGGAGCTGGGGCGAGTGGGGGAGCCGGGGGGGCGAGTGAGGGAGCGGGGGGGAGCGGGGGTGAGTGGGGGAGCTGGGACGAGTTGGGGAGCCAGGGGTGAGTGGGGGAGCGGGGGCGAGTGGGGGAGCCGGGGGGGCGAGTGGGGGAGCGGGGGGTGAGTGGGGGAGCGGGGGGGGTGAGTGGGGGAGCCGGGACCAGTGGGGGAGCCGGGGTGAGTGGGGGAGCCGGGACCAGTGGGGGAGGTGACCCACTCAATCCTTGGTCAAGACCCCAAAGATTGTCTATGATCGTCGGACCTCGCGGGTTATACACAGGATGTCAGCACTGGCCTCCAATTCTGTGTGTCTGCAATAACTGCAGTCAGCAAGGAGTGGATCCCCGTGTCCCAGAGAAGGCACATGGGGTGAATTGAAATACTCCATGTGAATCCGGAGGCTGTACGGTTGGGATGGGATGTGGCCTGGTGGAGTTGGGTCTGTTACATCAGTTGGAAATGGCTCCTTCTCCTTTTACATCTTGGGACAGCTGACTTTGTTGTGTATTTGTGCATGCGTGTGTGTGCGTGTATGTACATGAGTACACGAGTGTGCATATGTGTACGCTTGTGTGTGCATGCATGTACATGTGTGTGCGTGCGTGTGTGTGCATGCGTGTATGTGTGAGTTTGTGTATGTCAGAGTCTCTATGTCTCCATCTCTCTGTGATTGTATCTTTATTCTTTAAGTAGGAGAGTTTGGGTCTCGCACCGTTTTGGGTCTCACGGTATTTTGTTGTTTAAAGGCTCGGGATGATATTCTCAATGGGTCACACCCGGTTTCCTTTGACAAGGCCTGTGAATTCGGGGGTATTCAGGCTCAGATCCAGTTTGGACCCCACGTGGAACACAAACACAAACCTGGATTTCTCGAGTGAGTTCCCACATTACCCCATTGTGTTCAACATGTTGGGTGGGGGGGAGTGTGACTGTGGGTGGGGGGGTGCGTGACTGTGGGTGGGGGGGAGCGTGACTGTGGGTGGGGGGGAGTGTGTCTGTGGGTGGGGGGGGAGTGTGACTGTGGGTGGGGGGGAGTGTGTCTGTGGGTGGGGGGGGAGTGTGACTGTGGGGGGGGGGGAGTGTGACTGTGGGTGGGGGGGAGTGTGACTGTGGGTGGGGGGGAGTGTGTCTGTGGGTGGGGGGGGAGTGTGACTGTGGGTGCGGGGGGTGCGTGACTGTGGGTGCGGGGGGTGCGTGACTGTGGGGGGGGGAGCGTGACTGTGGGTGGGGGGAGCGTGACTGTGGGTGCGGGGGGTGCGTGACTGTGGGTGGGGGGGGTGCGTGACTGTGGGTGGGGGGGGAGCGTGACTGTGGGTGGGGGGGGAGTGTGACTGTGGGTGCGGGGGGTGCGTGACTGTGGGTGGGGGGGGAGCGTGACTGTGGGTGGGGGGGTGCGTGACTGTGGGTGGGGGGGAGCGTGACTGTGGGTGGGGGGGGAGCGTGACTGTGGGTGGGGGGGGTGCGTGACTGTGGGTGGGGGGGGAGCGTGACTGTGGGTGGGGGGGGAGCGTGACTGTGGGTGGGGGGGGTGCGTGACTGTGGGTGGGGGGGGAGCGTGACTGTGGGTGGGGGGGGAGCGTGACTGTGGGTGGGGGGGGAGCGTGACTGTGGGTGGGGGGGAGCGTGACTGTGGGTGGGGGGGAGCGTGACTGTGGGTGGGGGGGGAGCGTGACTGTGGGTGGGGGGGGAGCGTGACTGTGGGTGGGGGGGGAGCGTGACTGTGGGTGGGGGGGGAGCGTGACTGTTGGTGGGGCGGAATGTGACTATGGGTGGGGGGGAGCGTGACTGTGGGTGGGGCGGAATGTGACTATGGGTATGGGGAGGTACGTGGCTCTGGGGGTTGGGGGAATGTGACTGTGGGTATGGGGGGTGTAGGTGTGGGGGGGGTGCGTGGCTGTGGGTGTGGGGAGTTTGTGGCTCTGGGGGTTGGGGGGGCGACTGACTGTAGGTATGGGGAAGTGGAATGGAGTGGGGACCCTTGATCGGTGCGGGGCGGGGGGGGATGGGGCTGTGAGCTGGGGGTGGGTGCGGTGTGTGACTGGGATTGGTGCCATTAACACTCCCTCTCTTTCTCCCTGTGTTCCAGTCTGAAGGAGTTTTTGCCAAAGGAGTACATTAAACAGAGGAACGCAGAGAAGAAGATTTTCCAGGTATATTCAGGATAAAACAGAGTTTAAAAAATACTTGAGGTTAATATCTGGAATATCAGTTGGTGAAGGTTAGACCAGGAGACAGTCTTTACTCACTCTAAATTTATTTACAGAATGAAACATTCCAAGTGTATGCCTCCTAACTCAGTGATACCACAGTCACAGTTGTGGATTGTGGATGTTTTCCCTCTCATTAGATGACAGGATTGTCCACTCTGTGTTAAATAGTGCCTGTTCTGATCCCACCCTTTTCCCCGGGGCCCTCTTCTCATCCAGGTGCTGGCTGCCTCTAGTACAGCTCCAAACACAGGTCAGTGAACTGCTCCCAGGGTCAACGTCCACCAGCTTCACATCTCTCTTGTAACGGACGTTGAGGAGGACGGGACCCACTGGTCAGTTCACTGTACAGAAGATCCTGTGATAAACAACTGCGATCCATCACTGGTTGAGCAGTGAGTGTTTTCCGCCAGGAGTGAGCACACTCCAGGATCTCGGAGACAGTGACCTAGTCCCACTGAGAGATGTCAAGGATACGGCTGAGAGATCAAAGGTCTCAGACCTTTTGATTTGTCTCACTCTTGTGAAACCCCCAATTCTGTCCACCCCAGCTGTATACAAAGAAACAAAATTATATGAGAAATATTTATTCAGGGGCTCACAAGCTTCCCAGTCACAATATCATGGAAAAGGTCTCACTGGGATGGATCCCTCTGGAGTGAAGGCTCACCTCCTGACTCCCCAGAGCCTGTCCGCCATCTACAAGGCACATCTCAGGAGTGTGATGGAACACTTGCCTGGATGGGTGCAGCTCCAACAACACTCGAGGAGTTTGACACCATCCAGGACAAACCAGCCCCACCTGATTGGCACCGCACCCACAAACATTCACCCCCTCCTTTACAACACAGTGGCAGCCATGTGAACCATCGACAAGATGCACTGCATAAACTTGCCTTCAACAGCACCTTCCAAACCCGTGACCTCTCCCAGCAAGTAGGGCAGCAGACGTCTGGAAACACCACTGCCTGGGAGTGCCCCTCTCCAGCTGTGAGTGTGCCTACACCTCAGAGACTGGAGCAATTCAAGAAGGCAGCTCACAACCACCTTCTTAAGGGCAATTAGGGATGGGCAATAAATGCTGGTCCAGCCCATATACTGTGAGTAAAGTCATGTTTCCCTCCTCTCTAACCTCCCTCGATTGTATAACCCACAGAAACCTGTGTACTCCTCTGAATCTCTGAACTCTTGTACATTCCCAGGGTTACGTGTCCTGTCTGCCAGGCCATTGGTAGCCCTTCCTTCAGCAGCCAAGACTCTATAAACTATGGAGCCACCCAACCCCCAAAACCTTCTGCCTCACTGCCTCTCTGCCCTGTAAGGGCCTCCTTTTTGAACCTCCCACTTTGATTCTCACTTATTGTAATATCCCCCTATATCAAACTCAGTTTCTTAGAATAGTAAGGTGGCACAGAGGTTAGCACTGCTGCTTCACAGTGCCAGGGACCTGGGTTCAATTCCCAGCTCGGGTCACTGTCTGTGTGGAGTTTGAACATTCTCCCCATGTCTGCGTGGGTTACATCTGGGGGCTCCGGTTTCCTCCCACACTCCACAAGTTAGGTTGATTGGCCATGCTAAATTGACCCTTAGTGATTAGCAGGGTAAATACCGGGGTTAAATACAGGGATAGGATCTGGGTGGGATTGTTGACAGTGATGGGCTGAATGGCCTCCTTCTGCATTGCAGGAATTCTGTGAATCAAACGGGGAGAAGTAGAGAGATGGAAAGTGACCAGAAACAGCCACAGGAAGATGGATATTGAACAAAAAAAACACTTCAAACGAGGAAATAACTTTTCTCTCCTGTGATTTCTTACATTAGGAACACAAGAATTGTGGGGAAATGACTGAGATTGAAGCGAAAGTTAAGTATGTTAAGTTGGCTCGCTCCCTCCGAACCTATGGGGTGTCGTTCTTTCTGGTGAAGGTAAGAATTTCTCCTTTTATCCCAGTTTGCACACTGTCCCGAACTTTACCTACCCTCAGACAGTGAATTGGTGGGGGTTGTATTATTGGTGGGGGTTGTATTATTGGTGGGGGTTGTATTATTGGTGTGGGTTGTATTATTGGTGTGGGTTGTATTATTGGTGTGGGTTGTATTATTGGTGGGGGTTGTATTATTGGTGGGGGTTGTATTATTGGTGGGGGTTGTATTATTGGCGGGGGTTGTATTAGTGGTGGGGGTTGTATTATTGGTGGGGGTTGTATTATTGGCGGGGGGTTGTATTATTGGTGGGGGTTGTATTATTGGTGGGGGGTTGTATTAGTGGTGGGGGTTGTATTATTGGTGGGGGGTTGTATTATTGGTGGGGGTTGTATTATTGGTAGGGGCTTGTATTAGTGGTGGGGGTTGTATTATTGGTGGGGGTTGTATTATTGGTGGGGGGTTGTATTAGTGGTGGGGGTTGTATTATTGGTGGGGGGTTGTATTATTGGTGGGGATTGTATTATTGGTGGGGGGTTGTATTAGTGGTGGGGGTTGTATTATTGGTGGGGGTTGTATTATTGGTGGGGGTTGGATTATTGGTGTGGGTTGTATTATTGGTGTGGGTTGTATTATTGGTGGGGGTTGGATTATTGGTGTGGGTTGTATTATTGGTGGGGGTTGTATTATGGGTGTGGGTTGTATTATTGGTGGGGGGTTGTATTATTGGTGGAGGGTTGTATTATTGGTGGGGGTTGTATTATTGGTGGGGGTTGTATTATTGGTGTGGGTTGTATTATGGGTGTGGGTTGTATTATTGGTGTGGGTTGTATTATTGGTGTGTGTTGTATTATTGGTGGGGGTTGTATTATTGGTGGGGGGGATGTATTATTGGTGGGGGTTGTATTATTGGTGGGCGTTGTATTATGGGTGGGGGTTGTATTATTGGTGGGGGTTATATTATTGATGTGTGTTGTATTATTGGTGGGGGTTGTATTATTGGTGGGGGTTGTATTATTGGTGGCGGTTGTATTATTGGTGTGGGTTGTATTATTGGTGGGGGGTTGTATTATTGATGTGGGTTGTATTATTGGCGGGGGTTGTATTATTGGCGGGGGTTGTATTATTGGTGGGGGTTGTATTATTGGTGTGGGTTGTATTATTGGTGGGGGTTGTATTATTGGTGTGGGTTGTATTATTGGTGGGGGTTGTATTATTGGTGTGGGTTGTATTATTGGCGGGGGTTGTATTATTGGCGGGGGTTGTATTATTGGCGGGGGTTGTATTATTGGTGGGGGTTGTATTATTGGTGTGGGTTGTATTATTGGTGGGGGTTGTATTATTGGTGTGGGTTGTATTATTGGTGGGGGTTGTATTATTGGTGTGGGTTGTATTATTGGTGGGGGTTGGATTATTGATGTGGGTTGTATTTGTGTGAGTGGAGCTTTACTGAGCAACACTTGATCCGATCGTTCCTGGCCTTGATGCTTTTTAATTAATTTGTTGGGTAGAGTGATTGATTTGTTGGGAGCTGGAACAGGGAGAGTCGCTGTGAATCTCCCGAGGATAACCAGTGATAGGATACAAATTCAGAAACAATCTCATTGTTTAACTGATTGCAGACACTGAGGTTTGGTTTGAACAACTTGGTGAAAATATTAAACGGGGCCCAGTTCTGAGTTGTAACCATTATCAGTTCAAAAACAAGTGTGTGTCAGCAATAATAAACAACAGTTTAATTCATGACCTTGCCTTGTACTGAGCTGCCTTATTTAATGGCGTTGATTTGAAGCTTTTATTTGATGGTCAGGGATGTCCGTGCTGGGCGATGGACTTCCTTCAATCTGTGCTCAGCCAATCTCTCTGCTTACAATCCCATTTCGCCTTTCCCCCCATCACTCATCCTCACAAACCTCCATAGAATCCCCACAGTGCAGGAAGAGGCCATCCGCCCATCGAGTCTATGCTGACTCTCCAAAAGAGCATCTTACCCAGGTTGTCCTCTCTTCTCCCCATGACGCCACACATTTACCGAGGCCAATCCCCCTAACCTGCATCTTTCTGTGTCTCAACTTGGTCACTCAGAACTGACAGAGAAGTCTGATCACATTGTCCGTATCCACTGGCAGTGTCTGATTGCAGTGTCATTATCCACTGGCAGTATCTGATCGCACGGTTGTTACCCACTGGCAGTGCCTGATCGCACTGTCGTTACCCACTGGCAGTGCCTGATCGCACTGTCGTTACCCACTGGCAGTGCCTGATCGCACTGTCGTTACCCACTGGCAGTATCTGATCGCACTGTCGTTACCCACTGGCAGTATCTGATCACACGGTTGTTACCCACTGGCAGTGCCTGATCGCACTGCTGTTACCCACTGGCAGTGCCTGATCGCACTGTCGTTACCCACTGGCAGTGCCTGATTGCACTGTCGTTACCCACTGGCAGTGCCTGATCGCCCTGTCGTTACCCACTGGCAGTGCCTGATCGCACTGTCGTTACCCACTGGCAGTGTCTGATCGCACTTTCGTTACCCACTGGCAGTATCTGATCGCCCTGTCGTTACCCACTGGCAGTGTCTGATCGCACTGTCGTTACCCACTGGCAGTATCTGATCGCACGGTTGTTACCCACTGGCAGTGTCTGATCGCACTGTTGTTACCCACTGGCAGTGTCTGATCGCACTGTCGTTACCCACTGGCAGTGTCTGATCGCACTGTCGTTACCCACTGGCAGTGTCTGATCGCACTGTCGTTACCAACTGGCAGTGTCTGATCGCACTGTCGTTACCCACTGGCCATGTCTGATCGCACTGTCGTTACCCACTGGCCATGTCTGATCGCACTGTCGTTACCCACTGGCCATGTCTGATTGCACTGTCGTTACCCACTGGCCATGTCTGATCGCACTGTCGTTACCCACTGGCAGTGTCTGATCGCACTGTCGTTACCCACTGGCAGTGTCTGATCGCACTGTCATTACCCACTGGCAGTGTCTGATCGCACTGTCGTTACCCACTGGCAGTGTCTGATCGCACTGTCGTTACCCACTGGCCGTGTCTGATCGCACTGTCGTTACCCACTGGCCATGTCTGATCGCACTGTCGTTACCCACTGGCAGTGTCTGATCGCACTGTCGTTACCCACTGGCCATGTCTGATCGCACTGTCGTTACCCACTGGCAGCGTCTGATCGCACTGTCGTTACCCACTGACAGTGTCTGATCGCACTGTCGTTACCCACTGGCCATGTCTGATCGCACTGTCGTTACCCACTGGCAGTGTCTGATCGCACTGTCGTTACCCACTGGCAGTGTCTGATCGCACTGTCATTACCAACTGGCAGTGTCTGATCGCACTGTCGTTACCAACTGGTAGTGTCTGATTGCAGTGTCGTCACCCACTGGCAGCGTCTGATCGCACTGTCGTTACCCACTGGCAGTGTCTGATCGCACTGTCATTACCCACTGGCAGTGTCTGATCGCACTGTCGTTACCCACTGGCCATGTCTGATCGCACTGTCGTTACCCACTGGCAGTGTCTGATCGCACTGTCATTACCCACTGGCAGTGTCTGATCGCACTGTCGTTACCCACTGGCCATGTCTGATCGCACTGTCGTTACCCACTGGCAGTGTCTGATCGCACTGTCGTTACCCACTGGCCATGTCTGATCGCACTGTCGTTACCCACTGGCCATGTCTGATTGCACTGTCGTTACCCACTGGCCGTGTCTGATTGCACTGTCGTTACCCACTGGCAGTGTCTGATCGCACTGTCGTTACCCACTGGCAGTGTCTGATTGCACTGTCGTTACCCACTGGCCATGTCTGATTGCACTGTCGTTACCCACTGGCCATGTCTGATTGCACTGTCGTTACCCACTGGCAGTGTCTGATCGCACTGTCATTACCCACTGGCAGTGTCTGATCGCACTGTCGTTACCCACTGGCCATGTCTGATCGCACTGTCGTTACCCACTGGCCATGTCTGATTGCACTGTCGTTACCCACTGGCAGTGTCTGATCGCACTGTCGTTACCCACTGGCAGTGTCTGATCGCACTGTCGTTACCCACTGGCCATGTCTGATCGCACTGTCGTTACCCACTGGCAGCGTCTGATCGCACTGTCGTTACCCACTGACAGTGTCTGATCGCACTGTCGTTACCCACTGGCCATGTCTGATCGCACTGTCGTTACCCACTGGCAGTGTCTGATCGCACTGTCATTACCAACTGGCAGTGTCTGATCGCACTGTCGTTACCAACTGGTAGTGTCTGATTGCAGTGTCGTCACCCACTGGCAGCGTCTGATCGCACTGTCGTTACCCACTGGCAGTGTCTGATCGCACTGTCATTACCCACTGGCAGTGTCTGATCGCACTGTCGTTACCCACTGGCCATGTCTGATCGCACTGTCGTTACCCACTGGCAGTGTCTGATCGCACTGTCATTACCCACTGGCAGTGTCTGATCGCACTGTCGTTACCCACTGGCCATGTCTGATCGCACTGTCGTTACCCACTGGCAGTGTCTGATCGCACTGTCGTTACCCACTGGCCATGTCTGATCGCACTGTCGTTACCCACTGGCCATGTCTGATTGCACTGTCGTTACCCACTGGCCGTGTCTGATTGCACTGTCGTTACCCACTGGCAGTGTCTGATCGCACTGTCGTTACCCACTGGCAGTGTCTGATTGCACTGTCGTTACCCACTGGCCATGTCTGATTGCACTGTCGTTACCCACTGGCCATGTCTGATTGCACTGTCGTTACCCACTGGCAGTGTCTGATCGCACTGTCATTACCCACTGGCAGTGTCTGATCGCACTGTCGTTACCCACTGGCCATGTCTGATCGCACTGTCGTTACCCACTGGCCATGTCTGATTGCACTGTCGTTACCCACTGGCAGTGTCTGATCGCACTGTCATTACCCACTGGCAGTGTCTGATCGCACTGTCGTTACCCACTGGCAGTGTCTGATCGCACTGTCGTTACCCACTGGCAGTGTCTGATCGCACTGTCGTTACCCACTGGCAGTGTCTGATCGCACTGTCGTTACCCACTGGCAGTGTCTGATCGCACTGTCGTTACCCACTGGCAGTGTCTGATCGCACTGTCGTTACCCACTGGCAGTGTCTGATCGCACTGTCGTTACCCACTGGCAGCGTCTGATCGCGCTGTCATTACCAACTGGCAGCGTCTGATCGCACTGTCGTTACCCACTGGCAGTGTCTGATCTCACTGTCATTATCCACTGGCAGTGTCTGATCGCACTGTCATGGACTGTGTGCCGAGTGTCCCTCTGTCTCCTGAGCTGGGTCTGATACACATTTGTTAAAGTCACATTTGCCGGTGACACTTCTGCTGCTATTTTTTTGAGTCACTATGTCTCGTCAGCACAACGACCTTCCAGTTTCCGGAGAGCCTGAGACTGAACGTAACCCCCCCCATTCCACCCCCCCCCCCCCACCGAGATATACCCTTCCCT
Source organism: Carcharhinus amblyrhynchos (assembly GCF_965287045.1). Taxonomy (NCBI): domain Eukaryota; kingdom Metazoa; phylum Chordata; class Chondrichthyes; order Carcharhiniformes; family Carcharhinidae; genus Carcharhinus; species Carcharhinus amblyrhynchos. The sequence goes on along the minus strand of NW_027650078.1, from coordinate 171,491 downwards.
CTGTGAGAATTGCCCGAGGAGTGTGAACGGCCGATGGACAGTTCCCCTGCTCCCTGGGCCCTGCGAGGAAGGGTCCAACTCTGAGTTAGAGTTAGTCCTGATTTACTGGAATCTTACGCGGGAAATTCCCAGCCTAACTCCTGTCAGGGACCACAAGGCCACAGGGGATGAGCTGCCTTATTGAGTGAGCGAGGCTTCTCCCAGTGGGGGGCAGTCTGCAGAGGTTTTTAAGCCTGTTACTCTACCCGATGGTCACTCTCCAGGTGAAGACTGCAGACTGCAGGAGTGACCTTTTCCTCTGGTGCACCAATTCGGGGTGTGAGTGACTGGGAACTGGCATTTGGCTCAATTACAACAGTATACAGACCATCCTGAGTCTCTCTTGACCCCCTAACAACCACCCCTGACCCCCCCCAACCCCCCATACCCCCGACCTGACCAGACTACCCCCCAACTCCCCATACCCCCGAGCCGACCCAACCTGACTAAGCCCCTCCACCCAATTCCACCTCCTGAGTTCAGGTCTCCTCCACCCTCACCCTGACCTGCCCTAACCAGACCCCACTAACCGACCCGTTCCTGGCTCTCTCCCAAGCTTCCCCCTCAATCTGATTCCTAAGCCCCATCTCCCCCATCAGTTGAGCTGATCTGACCCCAACGCCTTACCCATTAGCCCCCCCATACCCTCTCACCTCACCCACCCAGATCACTGCCGCTCTGTCAAGCTGTTTAATGCACCGAGCGTTTTCCAGTTTGTGAGCGAACGGAATATAATGGATCTGGTTTCCGCTCGAGTTCTGTCCGGCATCAGGGATGAGGATATTGAATTTGACGATTAGGCGCTATCAAAATGAAGCCAGAACAAGCTTGAAGGGCTGGACGGCTTTTGGTCTCTATGCTCCCTCCAAGGTTTCCCAAGGATCCTCCATCGGAGAATTGGCCAGGAATATGGGAGGAAGGTAAATGGGTCTGTATTGGCTGAGCAGAGGTTCTGATCAGAGATTTGGAAGATTTGGGCTGTTTTCCCTTGAGAGACGTCGGCTGAGGGGGGATCTAATAGAGGTTTATAAGATTATGAAGGGGATAAATAGAGTAAATGGTGGTAAGCTTTTTCCGTTATTAGAAATGGATAGAACGAGGGGTCACGGGCTTAGGGTGAGGGGGGCTAGGTATAAGACAAATATTAGAGGGCAGTTTTTCACGCAAAGGGTAGTGGGGGTGTGGAATGCACTGCCGAGTAAGGTGGTGGAAGCAGGCACGCTAGGGTTGTTTAAGAGTCACTTAGACAGCCACATGAGCGGGCTACATATAGGGGGATATAGTAGGCCTTACTAAACATTGTAGGCTTGGGAATACGTTTTGCCTCAGGGATGTTACAGTCTTTGTCTGTTTAATAATGAATTTTTTGTCTCCACAGGCATTTAAGTCCAGCAAGGGGCATGCATGCGGCAGGTTGTAGTGGGCTGCTCTTGGACGTTGCTTCGGGAGTTGCCTATTGCTTCATGTCGTTAGTGTGCTTAAACTGGACCATCTCGAGGGCAACATGACAGCTCAGAGACTATCTCTGTTACTGTGCGGACACATGGATTTGGGCCTGTGTCTGTGGGAGTTTGCACGTTCTCCCCGTGGTTGCGTGGGTTTCCTCCGGGTGCTCCGGTTTCCTCCCACATCCCCAAAGATGTGCTTTTAGGCTGATTGATTGGGTACTAAATTGTCCCTAAATTGGACCTCCCTGATCCTGGCACATTAGGCGTAGACTAAAATCATGAATAGGACACAGACAGTGGGACGGCGGCGCGGGCTCGTTGGGCCGAAGGGCCTGTTTCCCGTGCTGTGTTGTTCTTTGTTCTATTTAGACCATTAAATATCAAAGACCAAACTCTGCAGTGGAAGGAAACCGATTGGAGATAGATTGGTTTCAGAAGCACTTTGGTGCTGGGGATTTTCTCCATGAACCGTTCCTGATAAATGGCGTTTCCTTCCTCAGGAGAAAATGAAGGGGAAGAACAAATTGGTTCCCCGGCTTCTGGGAATTACCAAGGACTCGGTTATGCGAGTGGATGAAAAGACCAAAGAGGTGATGCAGGAGTGGCCTCTCACCACCGTGAAACGCTGGGCAGCGTCTCCAAAGAGCTTCACTCTGGTAGGAGATCGGAAAGGGTTGGAAACAGTCTATATTTCTGCGGTTCGATGTTGCCGCTTGTAAGCCTTCGCTTGATTTGTTTGGATAAGGAGGTTGGAAGTTGAGAAACTCCTGGGTCAGGGTTTCCTGTACAGCCAGGGGATATCCCACTGCGCAGGAGGGGCTATCAAATCCTGGCTTTGAGAATGGCCACAGCCAGCGTCAGGGGGAATCCAGGAGAGTTTGACCGACTGCCAAGATCCAATAATTGTGTCCTCACCTTGACCCTTTTTTTATTCGTTCGTGGGACACGGGCATCGCATTTATTGCCCACCCCGAGTTGCCCAGAGGCAGTTGATGGCCAACCACATTGCTGTGGCTCTGGAGTAGGCCAGACCGGGTAAGGATGGCAGATTTCCCTCCCTAAAGGACATTAGTGACCCAGATGTATTTTTCCAACAATTGGCGATGGTTTCGTGGTCATCAGTGGATTCTTAATTCCAGATATTTTTTATTGAGTTCAAATTTCACCATGGCGGGATTTGAACCCAAGTTCCCAGAACATTAGCTGAGTTTCTGGATTAATAGTAACAATAATACCACCAGGCCATTGCCTCCGCCTTGATTATTTCCACTATCACAGTATATTAACGTTGCCCTTATCCACATGGACACCAATTTGCAAAAGCCAAACAGAATGCTTTACGCGCTTTTGTTAGACTCCCCGTTACTTAGGGACATCCACCCAGCCCATGACCTGGTGTGATGTTGGAGCTGTAGTTTGGGGGTTTGTCCGGGTTTGGAGAGCAGGGTTGATCCTGATTCTGTGCCCAACGCCATGTCTGGGCGTGGTGGGAGCACACACTGACGGAATCCGGCTTTTGGGATTTGGTTAAGAGGACCATGGGTGGTTTGTGCCAACTCGTGCCCAGAGCTGGTGAGGTGAAGCTTTCATCCCCTGAATTAACGCAAACAATATTTGGGGATGGAGGGGAGGGATCAGTTGGTGGTCTCCTTGGTGTGAAGGTGATGTGGGGAATGGGTTACCTCATTGCCCTTTCACTCAGGGAGCGTGTGGGCACAGGGGAAGCATCCAGTTTGAGTTGTAGACACTCTTTGAAGTACTTTCCAGCACTGGATGTTCTCTCTTCACCTGCAGGACTTTGGAGAATATCAGGAGAGTTACTATTCTGTTCAGACCACAGAGGGGGAGCAAATCTCTCAGCTAATAGCTGGCTATATCGACATCATTCTCAAGAAGGTGAGTTTACGGAATATTCTGTTGGAAATCGGAGCAAAAATGTCATTTTGCCAATCCAAACTCAACATTCTCGTCAAATGGAATAGAAACATGGCTACAGTGCAGAAAGAGTCCATTCAGCCCATCGAGCCTGATCCAACAACCATCCCACCCTATCCCCATAACCCCACACACTTACCCCGCTAGTCCCCCTGAAGCTAAGGGGCAGTTTATCATGGTCAGTCCACCTAACCCGTACACCTTTGCAGTGTGGGAAGGAACCGGAGCACCCGGAGGAAACCCATGCAGAACCAGGGAAAATGTACAGACCCCATCCAGACGGTCACCCGAGGCCGGAATCGAACCCGGGTCCCTGGCGCTGTGAGAACATAAGAACATAAGGAATAGGAGCAGGAGTGGGCCATCCAGCCCTTCGAGCCTGCCCCGCCATTCAATAAGATCATGGCTGATCTGTCGTGGCTCAGTTCCACTTTCCCGCCCTCTCCCCATAACCCTTAATCCCCTCTCTTATCAAAAACCCATCAACCCGCTTCTTGAAAATATTTAGCGAGGCAGCCTCCACCACTTCAACGGGCAGAGAATTCCAGAGATTCACCACCCTTTGAGTGAAGAAGTTCCTCCTCAACTCCGTTCTAAACCACCCCCCCCTTTATCTTGAGGCTGTGCCCCCTAGTCCTACTGTCCTTTTTGAGCGGGAAGAGTCTCTCCACCTCTATCCTATCCATCCCATTCATCATCTTATACGTCTCAATGAGATCTCCCCTCATTCTTCTAAACTCTAACGAGTACAAGCCTAGTTTATTCAGCCTCTCCTCATAGCTCAATCCCCTCAACTCCGGTATCAGCCTAGTAAACCTCCTCTGCACTCCCTCCAAGGCCAAAATATCCTTGCGTAAGTACAGCGCCCAAAACTGCACACAGTACTCCAGCTGCGGCCTCACCAATGCCCTATACAGCTGCAGCAAGACCTCCCTACTTTTATATTCAATCCCCCTTCGCTATGAAGGCCAGCATCCCATTCGCCTTCCTGACCACCTGCTGCACCTGCAAGCTGGATTTTTGCGACTCATGCACAAGGACCCCGAGGTCCCTCTGCACCGTCACTTGCTGCAGTTTTTCGCCCCGTGAGGCAGCAGTGCTAACCACTGCGCCACCCTCCATTTCCTGAGTCACCCTCCTACCCCCCCACCTCCCCGTAGCTTCCTCACTTTCTGCCCTAGTGAGCTATCATTCCCATGCCAAGCCCACTCTGCTTTCTAAAGCCAGTGACCATGTAGGTGTCTCCCAGACCTGCACCCACTTTTCCCACATCTCCGTGTTTGGAAGCTCTCCAATCGGTTCTCTGACCCAACAGCTGGATCGAAGTCGATACGGGTGGGCCACCAGTAAGCTGGAATACCCTGCCTCGTTCTCCAGTGGTTGGCTGGTCCATCACCTTCCACCAGTCACTTTCCAGCTGTTACCCACTGGGTGACGTTGCCCACACAGCTCCATCTTGTCACGTGATCTGCGCCGTCACGCCCTCATCAGTTTTATCTATCCAGCTGCCTCACTGTAGACCGTGGGCGGTTCACCATTGGTCGGTGGTGGGATCTTCTGGTCTCGCTGTTGTCAACGGAGTTTCCCGTTGAAGGCGCCCTCTGCTGCTGAGAGCCCGCAGTGTGGTGGGCAGGGGGCACACTTCCAGCAGGGGCGCTGTTGGTGGAGGCACACTGTCGGTGAGTCCTGTTGGAATGAACAGTTCTGGCAATGTCTTTGGATTGGAGATATCGGGCAGGATTTTACAGCCTCACTCGTGCGAGACTGGAAAATCCCAATCAAAGTCACTGGATATTCCCGTTGTCCACCTCTTGCCCACTCCGATTCTGTGCCGGGGGTGGGAGGGCGGGAATAAATCCGTTTTCTCTGAGTGCTCAGTTCCACAGTCTACCAATTCCTTTAGACCAATGTAGTGGCAGAGTGTGGGCTGTGTACCTCGCCTGGAGAGTGTGGGCTGTGTACCTCGCCTGGAGAGTGTGGGCTGTGTACCTCGCCTGGAGAGTGTGGGCTGTGTACCTCGCCTGGAGAGTGTGGGCTGTGTACCTCGCCTGGAGAGTGTGGGCTGTGTACCTCGCCTGGAGAGTGTGGGCTGTGTACCTCGCCTGGAGAGTGTGGGCTGTGTACCTCGCCTGGAGAGTGTGGGCTGTGTACCTCGCCTGGAGAGTGTGGGCTGTGTACCTCGCCTGGAGAGTGTGGGCTGTGTACCTCGCCTGGAGAGTGTGGGCTGTGTACCTCGCCTGGAGAGTGTGGGCTGTGTACCTCGCCTGGAGAGTGTGGGCTGTGTACCTCGCCTGGAGAGTGTGGGTTGTGTATCTCGCCTGGAGAGTGTGGGCTGTGTACCTCGCCTGGAGAGTGTGGGCTGTGTACCTCGCCTGGAGAGTGTGGGCTGTGTACCTCGCCTGGAGAGTGTGGGCTGTGTACCTCGCCTGGAGAGTGTGGGTTGTGTATCTCGCCTGGAGAGTGTGGGCTGTGTACCTCGCCTGGAGAGTGTGGGTTGTGTATCTCGCCTGGAGAGTGTGGGCTGTGTACCTCGCCTGGAGAGTGTGTCTGAGTGACATTGATGTTAACTTTGGAGAAACCCTCACTACACCTCGAGCTTTTATTACCTAACTCTAGATTGAGGATCGGAGAGAATCCATTTCTCAACATTACGGCCTGGGGTCTCATTTTAAAAGATGATCTAATAGCTTCTTTCGACACATTGCAGAATGGGATTGCTTCCGGCATCTTGTTTCTCCTGGATCTGGGTCTGTTTACAATTTTGGTCTCATTTGAGGAAAGATATATTGTCATTGGAGGCAGCACAGAGGAGGTTTATTAAGATGATCCCTCACCCATTGCCTACTTGGTTTGGCAACTGCAGTAACCCGCAAATTTTGATTTTTGATTTGATTTATTACTGTAACATAGAACATTACAGCGCAGTACAGGCCCTCGATGTCGCGCCGACCAGTGGAACCAATCTAATGACCCTCTAACCTCAACTATTCCAATGTTATCCATATGCCTATCCACTCACCATTTGAATGCCCTTAAAGTTGGCAAGTCCACAACTGCTGCAGGCAGGGCATTCCACACCCTTACTATCCTCTGAGTAAAGAACCTACCTCTGACATCCGTCCTATAATTACCACCCCTCAATTTAAAGCTACGTTCCCTTTATCCCAACATGTATTGGGATGCAGTGAAAGTATTGTTTCTTGCGCGCTATATAGACAAAATGTATCATACATAGAGAAGGAGAGGACAGAATGCAGAATGTAGTGTTACAGTCATAGTTAGGGTGTAGAGAAAGAGAATGCGAGGTAGGTCTGTTCTTGGCATTAAGGGAGAAGCTGTTCCTGAGTCGGTTGGTAGAGGGGTTTGGTGGGTTTGTGGGATTGGGACTAGTTCATGATCAAACCAAATACTACCTCAGATTGTTTGGTCGGGCTGAAGGGCCATACTTCTGTGCTCTGTGTAATTCTGTGAGGCTGAGACAACTCCCAGTATTATTTTAAGAATAATGTCGTGACTGGTGGCTGCGCAGACCTCATGTCCTGTCTTTGTGGGGTTGTTGTCTTTCTAATCCATTCTCTCTCTGGTTTCGTTGTAGAAGCAAAGTAAGGATCGGTTTGGACTCGAAGGAGATGAAGAGTCAACAATGTTGGAAGAATCCGTTTCCCCAAAGAAGTAAAGATTCCAAACTGTTGGCTTTGCTGAAACTAGACCTCCCTCCTGACCAAAATGTAGATTTAGCCCGCCTATCATTGCCCTGAACGCATTGAAATCTGAGCTCCCCATCCGAGTTAAAGCTGCCGTGAGCCATCCCTCGTGCATCTTTCGTTCCAAAACTCCCAGTTCCCGCCCGGCAAAAGGTGTCAGCCGCAGCTCAGTCAGTCGCGATCTCGTGTCCGAGTCTGAGGTCGTGGGTTCGAGTCCCGCTCTTGAGTACGTCACCCAAGCTGATAGCCCGAAGCAGAGCAGGAGGAGGTGTGGCGTCTTTCTGAAGAGAGAGAGGTCAAACCCAGATCCTGCCTCCTCCTTCTCCACTGGGGAGCCAACGGCACTGTTCCAAAGGAAAGCAGGATATTATCGCCAGTGTCCGGGTTTGCTTTATTTTCTTTCACGGGATGTGGGCATCACTGTTCCAGCCGATATTTATTACCCATTCCCCAGGGCTGTGGGCCAAGCGCTGGGATTGGGCGGGAGGTCGTGGGTGTCTTGCGTGTAAGTGCACACTCGATGGGCCGAGTGGCCTCTTCTGCATTCTAATTGCCCTTGAGAAGGTGCTGGTGAGCTCTTAATATTGATCGACATTAATCTCTCAGTCAACGCCGTGAGATCACCTGGTTTGTGGGAGCGTGCTAATTGGCCGCTACGTTACGCAGTAACTTCACAGCACGCCATTGGCTGTGGAATGTTTTGGGAAGCCGGTGAGAGGCGCTATGTAAATGAAGGGCTTTTCCCTCGGACGCTGGTTTCAGATGCCCCCCCCCCACCCCCCCCACTCCCCCAGTGTGAGTCTTTGATGAACAGCTCTGCTCCTCTGCCCTGCCCCCACAGATCCACCATCTTGCAGCAGCAATTTAATAAGACGGGGAAGATTGAGCATGCGTCGGTGGCGTTGCCAGCTGTGATGAGGCCGGGCGCGGGCGGGCCGGAGAGCTTTAACACGGGCACAATGCCAGCTCCACAGCAACAGATCCTGAGTGGGCAGATGCACCGGGGTCACATGCCCCCACTGGTAGGAGTCAGAATTACATTTCCGGACAAGTGCCCAATTTTCACTTTTCCACCAATAAGGATTTACTTCATTCGCAGTTTGGCATCAAATTATTAACGCCAAAGTAAAACTATTGCACCAATTTCTTTAAAACTCTTTAATTTGCTTTCAGATTCAGTCTCTTTTGTCGTTTTTTTTTTCTTTAATTCAAGAGTTTTAATGTTTTCGCCATTGAATCATGCACAGATTTAAGTTGATTAATGCACATCTTTCAGTTTGGAAAAGAAATGTGGTTGCATTATTCTAACCTGCTTTGCTAATTTGCTCTGCGTAACAGACATCAGCACAGCAAGCATTAATGGGAACCATTAACTCCAGTATGCAGGCAGTTCAACAGGCCCAGTCTGACCTCACTGAGATCGATAATTTACCCCCCCTGGGCCAAGACATGGTGAGTTTGACGGCTGCTGAGGTTTCCCCACCTCGCACCGTGATTAAAACGTTCATTGTTCTCTCAACTTTACGTAATAGCAACGTGATGGGTCTGAGTTTCTGTTCAGTGATTTTTTTTTTCTCTCTCTCTGGTCAATTGCATTTGTGGTGTACATTACCAGCGGTTTTACAGCTTGTTCCTGTCCCCTGAGGGGGGGGTGGAACTGATCTTGCATATCATAGAACATCGAACATTACAGCGCAGAACAGGCCCTTCGGCCCACGATGTTGCGCCGACCAATTAAAAAGCAATGACCCTCTAACCTAAACCAATCCCTTTCCATCCATAAACCTATCCATGGATCTCTTAAACGCCCCCAAACTAGGCGCATTTACAACTGCAGCAGGCAGGGCATTCCAATCCCTCACCACCCTCTGGGTAAAGAACCTACCCCTGACATCCGTCCTATAACTACCACCCCTTAATTTAAAGCTATGCCCCCTCGTGCTAGCTTTCTCCATCCGAGGAAAAAGGCTATCACTGTCCACCCTATCTAAACCTCTAATCATCTTATATGTTTCAATAAGGTCCCCTCTTAGCCGCCTTCTTTCTAACGAAAACAACCTCAAATCCCTCAGTCTCTCCTCATCGGACCTCCCCTCCATACCAGGCAACATCCTGGTAAGCCTCCTCTGCACCCTCTCCAAAGCCTCCACATCCTTCCTGTAATGTGGGGACCAGAACTGCACACAATACTCCAAGTGCGGCCGCACCAGAGTTGTGTACAGTTGCAACATGACGCTGCGGCTCCTAAATTCAATCCCCCTACCAATAAACGCCAAGACACCGTATGCCTTCCTAACAACCCTATCTACTTGATTCCCAACTTTCAGGGACCTATGTACACATACACCTAGATCCCTCTGCTCATCCACACTATTCAGAGTCCTACCGTTAGCCCTATACTCTACACATATACTCTATCCTATACTCTATCACCCATCTTCTTTACAAAACCATGGGTTTCAATGGGAATTGTGACCTGTTGGTATCCATAAAGAGGTCACAGTTGTCACCAACACCAGGGCAGATAGCATCGTCAATGGACCAGCGGTCCAGAGACCCCGGGTAATGCTCGGGGGACCCGGATTCCAATCCCAACACAGCAAATGGTGAAATTTAAATCCAGTAAAGATCTGGAATTAAGGGTCTACTGATGACCCATCTGGTTCACTGATGCCCCTTTAGGGAAGGAAATCTGCCACCCTTACCCAGCCTGGCCTACACGTGACTCCAGAGCCACAGCAATGTGGCTGACTCTTAAAATTAGGGATAGGCAATAAATGATGTAGTAAGAAGTCTGACAACACCAGGTTTAAGTCCAACCAGTTTATTTGATAGTAATCCCACAAGCCTGTGTGGAAAGTTCTGATCAAAGAAATGCATATAAAGATTCCACACACCTGACGAAGGAACACTGTTTCCAAAAGCTTGTGGGTTTACTATCAAATAAACCTGTTGGACTCTAACCTGGTGTTGTCAGACTTCTTACTGTGTTTACCCCAGTCCAACGCCGGCATCTCCACATCAATAAACGATGGCCAGTGACACCCGCATCACCCAAACAAATAAAAATAACGAATGGAAGTCCACTGGTAATGGTTTGGGCGGGCACGGTAGCACAGTGGGTTAGCACTGCTGCTTCACAGCTCCAGGGTCCTGGGTTCGATTCCCGGCTCGGGTCACTGTCTGTGTGGAGTTTGCACATTCTCCCCGTGTCTGCGTGGGTTTCCTCCGGGTGCTCCGGTTTCCTCCCACAGTCCAAAGATGTGCGGGTTAGGTTGATTGGCCGTGCTAAGAAATTGCCCCTTAGTGTCCAGGGATGTGTAGGTTAGAGGGATTAGTGGGTATAATATGGAGGGATATGGGGGTAGGGCCTGGGTGGGATTGTGCTCAGTGCAGACTCGATGGGCCGAAGGGCCTCTTTCTGCACTGTAGGGTTCTATGATTCTATGAGAAACTTGAAAACCTCTCTCCAGATGACACACATTTCTTTCAGATGAGACGAAGATTGGCCAAGTTTTGGGTAGTGTAGAGGAAAGCTCCAATCTCCAAAATGATATTGATGGATTGGTGGAGCGGGAGGTAAAGTGGCAGATGGATTTTAACACAGATAAGCGTGAGGTGGAGCATTTAGGGAGGTCAAACTGTTGTAGGGAATACACAATAAATGGGAATACATTAAGAGGGGTAGATGCAGCGAGAGATCTGGCGTACCAGTACACAGGTCCCTGAAAGCAACAGTTCAAATAGACCAGCTTGTACAGAAGGCAAATGGAATGCTCTCCTTCACTGGCAAAGATATAGAATATAAAACAAAAATATAATGTTGGAATTGTATAAAACACTGGTGAGATCACAACTGGAGTATCGTGTGCGGTTCTAGTCACCATATTACAGAAAGGACATAGCTGCTCTGGGGAGAGAGCAGAGGAGGTTTACAGCATGTTACCAAGGCTAAAGGTGTATCTATGAGGAGAGATTTGCTAGGTTAGCGTTATTTTCCTCGGAATAAAGAAAGGTGTCTTAATAGAATGGGATGCTGGCCTTCATAGCGAGGGGGATTGAATATAAAAGTAGGGAGGTCTTGCTGCAGCTGTATAGGGCATTGGTGAGGCCGCAGCTGGAGTACTGTGTGCAGTTTTGGGCGCCGCACCTGCGCAAAGATATTTTGGCCTTGGAGGGAGTGCAGAGGAGGTTTACTAGGCTGATACCGGAGTTGAGGGGGTTGAGCTATGAGGAGAGGCTGAATAAACTAGGCTTGTACTCGTTAGAGTTTAGAAGAATGAGGGGAGATCTCATTGAGATGTATAAGATGATGAATGGGATGGATAGGATAGAGGTGGAGAGACTCTTCCCGCTCAAAAAAGACAGTAGGACTAGGGGGCACAGCCTCAAGATAAAGGGGGGGCGGTTTAGAACGGAGTTGAGGAGGAACTTCTTCACTCAAAGGGTGGTGAATCTCTGGAATTCTCTGCCCGTTGAAGTGGTGGAGGCTGCCTCGCTAAATATTTTTAAGACGCGGGTTGATGGGTGTTTGATAAGCGAGGGGATTAAGGGTTATGGGGAGAGGGCGGGAAAGTGGAACTGAGCCACGACAGATCAGCCATGATCTTATTGAATGGCGGGGCAGGCTCGAAGGGCTAGATGGCCTACTCCTGCTCCTGTTTCTTATGTAATAGAGGTGTACAGAATAATGAGGGGAAGAGATAGCGTGGACAGGATAAAATTGTTTCCCTTGGTGGAGAGTTCTAGAACCAGGGACATAGTTTCAAGATAAGTTATAGTAGATGTAGAGGGCACATGAGGAAGAACTGTTTTTATGCAGAGGGCGCTAAGCGTCTGGAATTCACTGCCTAAGTAGAGGCAGAGACCCTAAACTCTGTTAAAAAAAAGTACCTGGATCTGTATCTTAAGTGTTGTAAGCTACAGAGCTGTGGGCTGGGTGCAGGAAGGTGGGATTAGAAGGGGCAGTTGGGTATCCTTGGGCTAGCAGGGACAAGATGGGCCAAATGGCCCCTCCTTCTGCGCAGTAACATTTCTGTGGTAGTATGCATCCGAGAAGTTACCATCTCAAGGGGCAATTAGGGACGGGCAATAAATGCCAGCGACGCCTGCATCCCGTAAGTGAATGAAAACACTTCGGAAAGACTCCAAGTGATTCAATCAGTGAGGTTTGAGAATGGGAACTTGCTTCACAAGTCTTGGAAAAGGAGATAGCAGACAGGATGGGATGTAACTGGGAAGTCGACATTCCCAGGCATGTTGGATGGGATGTAACTGGGAAGTTGACATTCCCAGGCATGTTGGATGGGATGTAACTGGGAAGTCGACATTCCCAGGCATGTTGGATGGGATGTAACTGGGAAGTCGACATTCCCAGGCATGTTGGATGGGATGTAAAGGTGTGTTCGTCACGTTGAAAGCTTGGAAAATATTCCGGGAGAAAGAATGAGTGAGAAGCCTGCGAGCAGGAGACATGTCCGATCGGAAAGAGACAATCCAGTTATTGTACTTGACTGGATATATTTGAGAATGGGTTGGAGTGGTGACTAACGTTCTCTGAAATACACACGGTTTGCTTTCTGTTAATCGCTGCTCCTTCCTCTCAGGCATCCAAGGTCTGGGTCCGGAACAAGGTGGATGAGTCGAAGCACGAGATTCATTCTCAGGTGGACGCCATCACTGCGGGGACCGCGTCTGTCGTCAATCTCACGGCTGGTGAGTGAGGGAGGTTTTGTGAGCGCAAAATCCGGATCTCCCAACTGTTAGCTCCGATGTCCCCGTCCTGAGCCACACGGGATGCTGCCCGGGGTAGTTGGAGACCAGCATTCTCATTCCCGTGGCTTTGTATGGACGTGCAGTGGTGGTTGTCTAACTCCTGTAGAAATTTGGGGAATGTGTAAATGTAACAGCTAGAGGGGTGGGGAGGGGGGTCTGTGCAGTAGTGTGCATGCACCCCCTGATAACGGAGAGGGGAAGTTATAGAACGACAAAGGGCAGACACGTGGGGGGGGGGGTCGTGCGAGGGCTGTTCTTGGATGTTGCTTTGAGAGTTGCCTAGTGCTTCATGCCGTTGAGTGTACGCTTAAACTGGACCAACTGACGGGCATCACGTCACCTCAGTGACTATCACTGTCTGCTGTGCAGTTACAGGGACCTGGGTCGGGTCTTGGATCAATGTCTGCGGGAGTTTGCACATTCTCCCCGTGCTTGCGTGGGTTTTCTCTGGGTGCTCCGGTTTCCCCCCACATCCCAAAAATGTGCTTTTTATGCTGATTGGCGTCAATAAATTGTCCCTGAATTGGATCACCCTTAATCTGGCGTACATATAATTCCCTAAATTTCCACCCCCTTTATTGTGGACAGTGGACAGGGGTGTCAACGAGCGACGAGGGTCTTGAGTGGGACACTCAGTGTGTTAAAACAGGCGGCACGGGCTTGGAGGGCTGAATGGCCTGTTACCTGTGCTGTGCTTTGTTCTTTATTACAGTACAGGCCCTTCGGCCCTCAATGTTGTGCCGAGCTATGTCCAATCCCAAGATCAAGCTATCCCCACCCTCTATCAGATCAGGGTGCTGCCTCTTTATATAGGGCTGGGAGCAAATCGATATGGCTGTAGCATGGAGGAGGAACCTCGGAGGGAGGAGGGATGTCTGGTTGGAGACGTTACGGTGAGCGGAATGTGAGAACGGGTGTGTAAGAGTTGGTGTTTCCCTCCAGGAGATCCTGCAGACACTGATTACACTGCCGTGGGCTGTGCCATCACCACCATATCCTCCAACCTTACGGAAATGTCCAAAGGGGTGAAGATGCTGGCTGCCCTGATGGACGATGATGTAGGGAGCGGGCAGGACCTCCTGCGCGCCGCTAGAACACTGGCTGGTGCCGTGTCGGACCTGCTGAAGGCAGTCGAACCTTCCTCAGGGGAGGTGAGCTGGGGAGTTGATGTGGAGGGTGGGGTGGGGAGGGGGGAGGGTGGGGTGGGTCGGGTGGGGTGGGGGGAGGGTGGTGGGTGGGGTGGGGAGAGGGGAGGGGGGAGGGCGGTGGAGTGGAGGGGGTGGGGGTGGTGGGGAGGTCAGGGAGAAGGAAATGTTTCTTGTTGAACGTTTATCCATCCTGCTTCAGAATCGAAAGGTTCGGAGACCGACACCACGTTGGGAGAGGGGGATGGAACCTCCTACCCGTTGTGTGTGTGCTGGCTGTCTGCGATTGGAACCTGTTCCGTACAGCCCATCGCTATCGCCCATCGCTCCCGTCCAAATACTCATCCGATTCCCCTTTGGGAAGTTCTGATTCAATCTGCTCCTGCCTCCATTTAAGGCCGTGTAAAAATGAACAAAAGAACAGAACAGCCCAGGAAACTGGCCCCTCCGAGCCTGCCCCACTCTTTGGTCCAACTAGACCACCCTTCTGTATCCCTCCATCCCCAGTCTGCTCATGTGACTATCCCGATAAGCCTCAAACGATCCCAGCGTGTCCGCCTCCACCACCCTGGCTGTGTTGTGTGACTCAGACACTGCCCAGTGGGTGCAAACTCCTGCCAAACTCTCCAGAGCAGGGTATGGGGGAGTTACTGTGCCGTCCCTTCCACAGGGAGCTTCCCAGCGCATCGCGGGCTGACGGTGAGCCGGGTACATTTTGATCTAAAGCGGGTATGGGTGTGTTTTGCCCGCAGACGCGGCAGACGGTGCTGACAGCGGCTGGAAGCATTGGGCAGGCCAGCGGGGACCTTCTCCGGCATATTGGAGAGAGCGAAATGGACGAACGGTTTCAGGTAGGAGGAGGAGGAGGAGGAGGGGGCTCCTTGAACAGGAAGCTGTTCCGCTTTCAGTGGGGATGAGGGTCTGAGTGTTCCTGCTTCCTGGAGCTGGATCATATCCACCGGCCCAAAAACATGTTAGTTTTTGAAAAGATTTGAGTTTGCTCTGTCTCTCTCTGGTATCAGATTGCTTCGTATTTCATATTTGGACCAAAAGCCTCCAGTCGTTAGTTTAAAATCACACATTGAGGAATGTGAGGCATTGCTGTTATTATGAGAATGCTAATAAAATAACCCATTAGTGCGGGAATGTTAATGCTGAATTTTAGGACTCAACAGCTGTATTGCTCAGTGTTATCGTTTAGCACTCATTGAAATTCCACATCTTGCTAAGACTGCTTATTTCTATCTCCCTATCCTCACCCTGCTGTCCCTCGGCTTCCCTAACCTCACCCTGCTCTCCTCCTGCCTCCCTATCCTCACCCTACTCTCCTCCTGCCTCCCTATCCTCACACTGCTCTCCTCCTGCCTCCCTATCCTCACCCTGCTCTCCTCCTGCCTCCCTATCCTCACCCTACTCTCCTCCTGCCTCCCTATCCTCACCCTGCTCTCCTCCTGCCTCCCTAACCTCACCCTGCTCTCCTCCTGCCTCCCTATCCTCACCCTACTCTCCTCCTGCCTCCCTATCCTCACACTGCTCTCCTCCTGCCTCCCTATCCTCACCCTGCTCTCCTCCTGCCTCCCTATCCTCACCCTACTCTCCTCCTGCCTCCCTAACCTCCCCCTGCTCTCCTCCTGCCTCCCTAACCTCACCCTGCTCTCCCTCTGCCTCCCTATCCTCCCCCTGCTCTCCTCCTGCCTCCCTATCCTCCCCCTGCTCTCCTCCTGCCTCCCTAACCTCACCCTGCTCTCCTCCTGCCTCCCTAACCTCACCGTACTCTCCTCCTGCCTCCCTATCCTCACCCTACTCTCCTCCTGCCTCCCGATCCTCACCCTGCTCTCCTCCTGCCTCCCTATCCTCACCCTACTCTCCTCCTGCCTCCCTAACCTCCCCCTGCTCTCCTCCTGCCTCCCTAACCTCACCCTGCTCTCCCTCTGCCTCCCTATCCTCCCCCTGCTCTCCTCCTGCCTCCCTAACCTCACCCTGCTCTCCTCCTGCCTCCCTAACCTCACCCTGCTCTCCTCCTGCCTCCCTATCCTCACCCTACTCTCCTCCTGCCTCCTTAACCTCCCCCTGCTCTCCTCCTGCCTCCCTAACCTCACCCTGCTCTCCTCCTGCCTCCCTAACCTCACCCTGCTCTCCTCCTGCCTCCCTATCCTCACCCTACTCTCCTCCTGCCTCCTTAACCTCCCCCTGCTCTCCTCCTGCCTCCCTAACCTCACCCTGCTCTCCTCCTGCCTCCCTAACCTCACCCTACTCTCCTCCTGCCTCCCTATCCTCCCCCTGCTCTCCTCCTGCCTCCCTAACCTCACCCTGCTCTCCTCCTGCCTCCCTAACCTCACCCTACTCTCCCTCTGCCTCCCTAACCTCACCCTGCTCTCCTCCTGCCTCCCTAACCTCACCCTACTCTTCTCCTGCCTCCCTGTCCTCACCCTACGCTCCTCCTACCTCTGTAACCTCCCCCTGCTCTCCTCCTGCCTCCCTAACCTCACCCTGCTCTCCTCCTGCCTCCTTAACCTCAACCTACTCTCCTCCTGCCTCCTTAACCTCACCCTGCTCTCCTCCTGCCTCCCTAACCTCACCCTGCTCTCCTCCTGCCTCCCTAACCTCACCCTGCTCTCCTCCTGCCTCCTTAACCTCAACCTACTCTCCTCCTGCCTCCTTAACCTCACCCTGCTCTCCTCCTGCCTCCCTAACCTCACCCTGCTCTCCTCCTGCCTCCTTAACCTCAACCTACTCTCCTCCTGCCTCCCTAACCTCACCCTGCTCTCCTCCTGCCTCCCTATCCTCCCCCTGCTCTCCTCCTGCCTCCCTATCCTCCCCCTGCTCTCCTCCTGCCTCCCTATCCTCCCCCTGCTCTCCTCCTGCCTCCCTATCCTCACCCTGCTCTCCCTCTGCCTCCCTAACCTCACCCTGCTCTCCTCCTGCCTCCCTATCCTCCCCCTACTCTCCTCCTGCCTCCCTGTCCTCACCCTACTCTCCTCCTGCCTCCCTAACCTCACCCTGCTCTCCTCCTGCCTCCTTAACCTCAACCTACTCTCCTCCTGCCTCCCTAACCTCACCCTGTTCTCCTCCTGCCTCCCTAACCTCACCCTACTCTCTTCCTGCCTCCATATCCTCCCCCTGCTCTCCTCCTGCCTCCCTATCCTCCCCCTGCTCTCCTCCTGCCTCCCTATCCTCCCCCTGCTCTCCTCCTGCCTCCCTATCCTCACCCTGCTCTCCCTCTGCCTCCCTAACCTCACCCTGCTCTCCTCCTGCCTCCCTATCCTCCCCCTACTCTCCTCCTGCCTCCCTGTCCTCACCCTACTCTCCTCCTGCCTCCCTAACCTCACCCTACTCTCCTCCTGCCTCCCTAACCTCACCCTACTCTCCTCCTGCCTCCATATCCTCCCCCTGCTCTCCTCCTGCCTCCCTATCCTCCCCCTGCTCTCCTCCTGCCTCCCTAACCTCACCGTACTCTCCTCCTGCCTCCTTAACCTCACCCTGCTCTCCCTCTGCCTCCCTAACCTCCCCCTGCTCTCCCTCTGCCTCCCTAACCTCACCCTACTCTTCTCCTGCCTCCCTGTCCTCACCCTACGCTCCTCCTACCTCTGTAACCTCCCCCTACTCTCCTCCTGCCTCCCTAACCTCACCCTACTCTCCTCCTGCCCTAGTAACCTCCAGCAGCATCTCAGCTATCAGTGCCCCTCCCCTGGGGGGGTGGGCGATGGCCTAGTGGTATTATCACTAGACTGTTAATCCAGAGACTCAGCTAACGTTCTGGGGACCTGGGTTCGAATCCCACCAGGGCAGATGATGGAATTTGAGTTCAATAAAAAGTTTCTGGAATTAACAATCTGCGGATGACCGTTAAAGCATTGTCGATTGTCGGAAAAACCCTTGGTGTCCTTTAGGGAGGGAAATCTGCCTGGTTTGGCCTCCATGTGACTCCAGAGCTACAGCAATGTGGTTGGCTGTCAACTGTCCTCAGGCAGCGAGAGATGGGCAATAAATGGTGGCCAGCCAGGGATGCCCGTGTCATAGCATCGAATCCCCACAGTGCAGAATGAGGCCATTTGGCCCATCTTGCCTGCATCTCAACCATCCCACTCAGGCCCTATCCCCGCAACCCCGTGTATTTAGCCTGAGGAGCAATTTAGCATGGCCAATCCACCTAACCCACGCATCTTTTGGAGTGTGGGAGGAAACCGGAGGAGACCCACGGGGGGAATGTATTAACTCCACACGGACAGTCAGCCGAGCCCAGAATTGAACCCGGATCCCTGGCGCTGTGAGGCTAACCACTGTGCCACTGTGCCTTCCCACCAATGAATAAAAGAAATTCTGGCCTCTTTGGCATTCTGCAATCTCTGCGCCATCAGGACCCTAAGCTGGGAAACTCTTCCCTGACCCTCTCCATTGTTACAGCCCCTTAAGTGTCACTATTGTAACTGCTCCCATCGCCTACCCAGGCAACGCGGTCCAGCCGTTCACCACCCTCTGTGTAAAAAAACTTGCCTCGCACACCTCCTCTAAACTTCTCCCCACGCGCCTTAAACCTCTGTCCCCGAGTACTTGACCGCCCGAGGAAAGACCATCTGACTATCCACTCTGTCCACGCCACTCATAATCTTGTAAACCTCTATCAGGTCACCCCTCAACGCCTGTGGTTCCAGTGAGAACAAACCGAGTTTATCCAACCTCGCTTCGTAGCTAATATCCTCCAGGCCAGACAACATCCTGGTAAACATCCTGATTCACTAATGTCCCTTTAGGGAAGGAAATCTGCCGTCCTTACCCAGTCTGGCCTACATGTGACCCCAGAGGCACAGCAATGTGGTTGACTCTCAACTGCCCTCAGTGCAGAATGAGGCCACTCAGCCCACTTTGCCTGCATCTCAACTATCCCACTCAGGCCCTCTCCCCGTAACCCCGTGTGTTTAGCCTGAGGAACAATTTAACATGGCCAATCCACCTAACCCACACATCTTTGGAGTGAGGGAGGAAACCTTCCTGCTCCTATATCTACTCTTGAATTAAAATAAATAAAGGGGACAAATTACAAAAAAATTGAGTCAATTAATAAAAGTGGATAACCCCGTGTTAAAGGAGCGTCGTAACCAAAGAACAAAAACACCAAGGGAATTTTTAGAAGTACACAGTAAGGTGTGCCCTCGGGGGTCAGTGCTGGCTTACTTTGGCTGTCCCACTGTGGGGAGGCTACACTGCCACAGGACGAGGGGGTCACAGGCAAGTAGATTCCTCAAGACCCTCCAAACCTCAGTGCCAAATTCTGCTCTCTAAAACTCCTATGAAGCACCTTTGAATTGTGTTATTACACTGAAGACACTAATTAAATACAAAGTATTGTTAGTGCTCAGTGCTGTTGACTAGGAATCAGTAGTTAGTGAGTGTTGATGCTCGGAAATTGTTAACTAGTAACTGGTTGTGATTTATAATACAGTCATTGATTCCCGAGTTGAAAATTAAACCATTTTATATCCGCAGATTTAACTCCTGCCGACAGACAGCCAGTATTTATCTTTTCATTTTGATTTGATTTATTATTGCCACATGTATTAGTAAACAGTAAAAAGTATTGTTTCTTGCGCACTATACAGACAAAGCATACCGCTCATAGAGAAGGAAAGGAGAGAGTGCAGAATGTAGTGTTACAGTCATAGCGAGGGTGTAGAGAAAGATCAACTTAACGCGAGGTAGGTCCATTCAAAAGTCTGACGGCAGCAGGGAAGAAGCTGTTCTGGAGTCTCTTGGTACGTGACCTCAGACTT
The DNA here is from genome assembly GCF_965287045.1 of Carcharhinus amblyrhynchos. Lineage (NCBI taxonomy): Eukaryota > Metazoa > Chordata > Chondrichthyes > Carcharhiniformes > Carcharhinidae > Carcharhinus > Carcharhinus amblyrhynchos. Next base: position 151,677 of record NW_027650078.1, on the reverse strand, counting down.
TTGTAACATTTTCATGATAGAAGAAGGTGGAAGAGAGAATGTCTGGCATGTATGGGACCCTTAATTATGCCGGCTGCTTTGTCGAGACAGTGGGAAGTGTAGACAGAGTCAATGGATGGGAGGCTGGTTTGTGTGACTGTGTCAGGTGAGACAAGACGGAAAAGCAAATTAAAGCCAGCCTATTTCTGTATTGGGGTGAACTCTCATCAGTAACACTGAGCAACAGTGGACGGTCAGTAATACTGAGCCACAGTGTGTGCAGTTTTGGTCGCCGCACTTATGCAAGGATATTTTGGCCTTGGAGGGAGTGCAGAGGAGGTTCACTAGGCTGATACCGGAGTTGAGGGGGTTGAGCTATGAGGAGAGGCTGAATAAACTAGGCTTGTACTCGTTAGAGTTTAGAAGAATGAGGGGAGATCTCACTGAGACGTATAAGACGATGAATGGGATGGATAGGATAGAGGTGGAGAGACTCTTCCCGCTCAGAAAGGACAGTAGGACTAGGGGGCACAGCCTCAAGATAAAGGGGGGGTGGTTTAGAACGGAGTTGAGGAGGAACTTCTTCACTCAAAGGGTGGTGAATCTCTGGAATTCTCTGCCCGTTGAAGTGGTGGAGGCTGCCTCGCTCAATATATTTAAGACGCGGGTTGATGGGTTTTTGATAAGAGAGGGGATTAAGGGTTATGGGGAGAGGGTGGGAAAGTGGAACTGAGACACGACAGATCAGCCATGATCTTATTGAATGGCGGGGCAGGCTCGAAGGGCTAGATGGCCGACTCCTGCTCCTATTTCTTATGTTCTAATGTTCAGTGGACGGTCAGTAACACTGAGCCCCAGTGGACGGTCAGTAACACTGAGCCCCAGTGGACGGTCAGTAACACTGAGCCCCAGTGGATGGTCAGTAACACTGAGCCCCAGTGGACGGTCAGTAACACTGAGCCCCAGTGGACGGTCAGTAACACTGAGCCCCAGTGGACGGTCAGTAACACTGAGCCACAGTGGACGGTCAGTAACACTGAGCCATAGTGGACGGTCAGTAATATTGAGCCCCAGTGGACGGTCAGTAATACTGAGCCCCAGTGGACGGTCAGTAACACTGAGCCCCAGTGGACGGTCAGTAATACTGAGCCCCAGTGGACGGTCAGTAATACTGAGCCACAGTGGACGGTCAGTAACACTGAGCCACAGTGGACGGTCAGTAACACTGAGCCCCAGTGGACGGTCAGTAATACTGAGCCACAGTGGACGGTCAGTAACACTGAGCCCCAGTGGACGGTCAGTAATACTGAGCCCCAGTGGACGGTCAGTAACACTGAGCCCCAGTGGACGGTCAGTAACACTGAGCCCCAGTGGACGGTCAGTAATATTGAGCCCCAGTGGACGGTCAGTAATACTGAGTCACAGTGGACGATCAGTAACACTGAGCCACAGTGGACGGTCAGTAACACTGAGCCACAGTGGACGGTCAGTAACACTGAGCCCCAGTGGACGGTCAGTAACACTGAGCCACAGTGGACGGTCAGTAATATTGAGCCCCAGTGGACGGTCAGTAATACTGAGCCCCAGTGGACGGTCAGTAACACTGAGCCCCAGTGGACGGTCAGTAATATTGAGCTCCAGTGGACGGTCAGTAATACTGAGCCCCAGCGGACGGTCAGTAACACTGAGCCCCAGTGGACGGTCAGTAATATTGAGCCCCAGTGGATGGTCAGTAACACTGAGCCCCAGTGGACAGTCAGTAATATTGAGCCCCAGTGGACGGTCAGTAACACTGAGCCACAGTGGACGGTCAGTAATATTGAGCCCCAGTGGACGGTCAGTAACACTGAGCCCCAGTGGACGGTCAGTAATATTGAGCTCCAGTGGACGGTCAGTAACACTGAGCCCCAGTGGATGGTCAGTAATATTGAGCCCCAGTGGACGGTCAGTAATATTGAGCCCCAGTGGACGGTCAGTAATATTGAGCCACAGTGGACGGTCAGTAATATTGAGCCCCAGTGGACGGTCAGTAACACTGAGCCCCAGTGGACGGTCAGTAATATTGAGCCCCAGTGGACGGTCAGTAATACTGAGCCCCAGTGGACGGTCAGTAATATTGAGCCCCAGTGGACGGTCAGTAATATTGAGCCCCAGTGGACGGTCAGTAATATTGAGCCCCAGTGGACGGTCAGTAACACTGAGCCCCAGTGGACGGTCAGTAATATTGAGCCACAGTGGACGGTCAGTAATATTGAGCCCCAGTGGACGGTCAGTAATATTGAGCCCCAGTGGACGGTCAGTAATATTGAGCCCCAGTGGACGGTCAGTAATACTGAGCCCCAGTGGACGCTCAGTAATATTGAGCCCTCGTGGACGGTCAGTAATATTGAGCCCCAGTGGATGGTCAGTAATACTGAGCCCCAGTGGACGGTCAGTAATACTGAGCCCCAGTGGACGGTCAGTAACACTGAGCCCCAGTGGACGGTCAGTAACACTGAGCCCCAGTGGACGGTCAGTAACACTGAGCCCCAGTGGACGGTCAGTAACACTGAGCCCCAGTGGACGGTCAGTAACACTGAGCCCCAGTGGACGGTCAGTAACACTGAGCCCCAGTGGACGGTCAGTAACACTGAGCCCCAGTGGACGGTCAGTAATATTGAGCCCCAGTGGACGGTCAGTAACACTGAGCCCCAGTGGACGGTCAGTAACACTGAGCCACAGTGGACGGTCAGTAACACTGAGCCCCAGTGGACGGTCAGTAATATTGAGCCCCAGTGGACGGTCAGTAATACTGAGCCCCAGTGGACGGTCAGTAACACTGAGCCACAGTGGACGGTCAGTAATATTGAGCGCGGGCGAATTCCAGTTGGTAATAACTGAGCCACCATCTTGTTGTCTCTCTCTCTCTCTCAGGACGTGCTAATGAGCTTGGCCAAGGCCGTGGCGAACGCAGCCGCCATGTTGGTTCTCAAGGCGAAGAACGTGGCCCAGGTGGCTGAGGACACAGTCCTACAAAACCGAGTGATTGCCGCCGCTACGCAGTGTGCTCTCTCCACGTCCCAGCTGGTTGCCTGTGCAAAGGTGAGTGGAGGGCAGGAACCGGAGGCGGGATGATCCCAGGACTTGGCGCTGTTCCCACAGGAACACTGCATCGGCCAGCGGGCTCTGATTTTGCCCCCGTCTTTGTTATGATTGCCCAGGGCCACAAAAGCGTGTCGCAGTTGGCTGTTTGTCTCTGATCTCTGGGTGCTCGGGCCTATTGGAATGGGTGAGAGGCAAATTGGGGGAAATCTCGGAGCGTTTGCCAAGAGCCTGGAGCAGCAGGCCAGATCGGCAACGTTAGCCGGGCAGGCTGGAATGGTGCTGGTGGGACGGATTGCTCCCTCGTATGGGCTGAGGCACTCTTCTGAGGGTGGGCCACAGTGTGGGGAGCTTTGCTGTCTATCTCATTGTGTTCCAACTGATGATGAGTGACACAATGCTTTCCATTTCTCAAATATTACATTGTTTGTCATCACCGACTGCTACTGATAGATAAATTCATCGAAGGGTGGAGATTTTCAGGGCTACGGGAGCAATTGTGTGAGTCTAACTAACTGGGATAATTCTTTCAAAGAGGTGGGATGTGGTGAGTGGCCTGCTTTGTGTTGTAAGATTGGCTGATATCTGACGAATTTGGGGAACTTGCGTTGGACGTAACTCAAGGCACGTTGGAAGCTGTTTTCTTTGATGTTCCTCTGATCCCCCACCACCCCCCAACTCCTCCGATGAACACCTCGTGTGGTTCTGATGCAGGTGGTCAGCCCAACCATCAGTTCCCCCGTGTGCCAGGAGCAGCTGGTCGAGGCGGGGAAGCTGGTAGACCGGTCGGTGGAGGGCTGCGTCAAGGCGTGCCAGGCAGCCACGGATGACACCGAGCTGCTGAAACAGGTCAGCGCCGCAGCCAGCGTGGTGAGCCAGGCCCTCAACGACCTCCTCCAGCACGTGCGCCAGTATGCCAGCCGCGGGGAGCCCATCGGACGCTACGACCAGGCGACCGACACCATCATGACCGTCACCGAGAGCATCTTCAGCTCAATGGGCGATGCAGGTACGTGGGAGCGGCTTCCGGAAGCATCCGCGGCGTCAGAGAGAGAGATCTGAGCGAGAACATCGAGGTGATTTTCGAACGTTTTTGGATAAGGAGCCCTCGGACATTGATGGTTGGGTCTGGTCGCAGGGTCTGAGAAAGGCCCAGCTTTTCACCAGTTTGTATCTGTCCCTCAGGACTGAGCTTCTGGTGTAACTTACCGAGCTTTCATACAATTGTAGATCATCGTAGAACCCCTACAGTCCATTTGGTCCATCGAGTCTACACCAACGATAATCCCACCTCATAGAACATAGAGCACAAACAGGCCCTTCGGCCCACAAGTTGCACCCATCATATCTCTACCTACTAGGCTTATCTATAACTCTCGATCCTATTAAGTTCCATGTACTCATCCAGAAGTCTTTTAAAAGACCCCAGCGAGTTCGCCTCCACCACCACCGACGGCAGCCGATTCCACTCACTCACCACCCTCTGAGTGAAAAACTTACCCCTGACATCTCCTCTGTACCTGCTCCCCAGCACCTTAAACCTGTGTCCTCTCGTAGCAACCATTTCAGCCCTGGGAAATAGCCTCCGAGAATCCACCCTATCTATTCCTCTCAACATCTTATAAACCTCTATCAGGTCACCTCTCATCCTTCATCTCTCCAGGGAGAAGAGTCCCAGCTCCCTCAACCTATCCTCATAAGGCATGCCTCCCAATCCAGGCAACATCCTTGTAAATCTCCTCTGCAGCCTCTCAATAGCTTCCACATCCTTCCTGTAGTGAGGCGACCAGAACTGCGCACAGTGCTCCAAGTGGGGTCTGACAAGGGTCTTATAAAGTTGCAGCATTACCTCCTGACTCCTAAACTCAATCCCTCGATTAATGAAGGTTCTTTTGCCATGACCCCATATATTTACCCCGCTAATCCGTCTAACCTGCGCATCCTGGGAGGGGCAATTTAGTATGGCAAATGCGCCTAACCCGCATATCTTTGGACTGTGGGAGGAAACCGGAGTATGCGGAGGAAACCCACGCAGACACGAGGAGAATGTGCAAACTCCGCACAGACAGTGACCCGAGCTGGGAATCGAACCCAGGTCCCTGGAACTGTGAGGCAGCAGTGCTAACCCACTGTGCTACCGTGCCGCCCATGTGAGGCGAGGGTTTTTATAGATCCTATCAATAAATGCTGCAGATGGTGAAGGATGGCACGGTAGCACAGTGGGTTAGTGGTGCTGCTTCACAGCACCAGGGTCTTGGGTTCGATTCCTGGCTCGGGTCACTGTCTGTGCGGAGTTTGCACATTCTCCTCGTGTCTGCGTGGGTTTTCTCCGGGTGCTCCGGTCTCCTCCCACAGTCCAAAGATGTGTGGGTTAGGTTGATTGGCTAAGAAATTGCCCCTTAGTGTCCAGGGATGTGTAGGTTAGAGGGATTAGTGGGTATAATATGTAGGGATAGGGGGGTAGGGCCTGGGTGGGATTGTGTTCGGTGCAGACTCGATGGGCCTCTTTCTGCACTGTAGGGTTGTACGATTCTATGAATCCTGAAATAGAAACTGTAAATACTTGGGGGAGGGAAACAGAGAACACTTAGGAGGCCATTGACCGGAGAAGTATTTTTTTAAGTAAAATGTCACTGAAAATTGGAGAGGTTTCAGCAGTCATCATTTTAACCACTGTCCCAATCCACTCCCCCCTCCATAACTGGAGGTGGGAAAGTTCACTTAGAATAATCTGGTTGCTTTCGACATGGTAACACTTGGCTGACCTCTCTACAGGACAGTGCTATCTCAAATTGATGGGTAAGATCCCGTGTCCTGCTGTATATAGAAACTATTAAAATCTGGTAAACCCCATGTCAAAGTTGGTTGTGGATGGCCATAAGCGGATAATTCGGAATCCTCTTTTCTGTGGGAGTATCTTGGATCCAGTATCCCAACGTTCCAGATTGGAAGGCAATGTGAACCCAAGAGTGTGGGGGGGAGGCTGAGTCACTGTAACCCTGGGTGGGGTTGAACAAAGGGTGGTGGTGTTTGTCGGAGAGGATGCAGCAGCTTGTCAGCAGCCACGAGGGGGCGGTGTGGTTCACAGACGGGTTGTCCACACGGCCTGGTAGCGGTGAGCTCCGTGGGTTTGACTGGCTTGGGGAAGAGTTGAGTGAGTGACTCGCCGTCTGTGACCCACAGGAGAGATGGTGCGGCAGGCTCGAGTCCTGGCCCAGGCCACCTCGGATCTGGTCAACGCCATGAGATCGGACGCAGAGGCGGAGAGCGATGTGGACAACTCGAAGAAGCTGCTTGCCGCTGCTAAACTCCTGGCCGATTCCACAGCGAGAATGGTGGAAGCTGCAAAGGTATTGAACGCTCTCCTGGAGGTATTTCCTGTATTTAACTCTTTCCTGTCTGTTTAAAAACCCTACGTCCTGAGTGAGTGGGAAACCTGGTGAGCCCATGTCGTTGACCAAGTTTTATTCCCATGACAAAGCAAATTGGCATCCTTCTGGTTCAGACTCATATAGACTCTTGACAATCCCAACATCCCCCAACTGATCCACCACATTCTGTGAAATTCGGCTGCCCCTATCCGAACCCTCGTTGCCCCATCACCCTGCGCTCACTGACCCACACTGACTCCTTGCACAGAAACACCTTTAGTTGAATGTTCTCATCGTGAATTTGAAGTGTCTCCATGGCCTCGAGCCTCCCAGATCTCTGCGCTCCTCAAATCCTGGCTTGTGGAGAGCTCCCTGTTTTAATCACCCCACCAGTGGTAGCCGTGTTTTCAACTGCCTGGGCCCCGAGCTCTGGGGTTTTCTCCCTCAGTCTCTCCCTGAATGGTGTGTCAGTTATACTGGCAGGATACACTGGCAAAGGGCATTGTTTCACTTGGGTACAAATAATAAAGGGACAGTGGGAATACCGGGTTGGGAGGGACGAACGCTCTGAGACTCAACAAAGCCAATAAACTATCTCGATGAAGAAAAGCCCTGTTTTGATTTTGACTTCACCAACCAGCTTGGATCTTATTCACGCTCTCCGCCTCGCTATCCCGCCCTGGCCCTTTATGCTGCTCCTCAGAACCCAGCTCCTTGACCAAGTTTTAGTTTGTAAAGAGATTGAATAGACTGGGTGTGTACTTGTTGGAGTTTAGAAGGATGAGGGGGGGATCTTATAGAGACGTATAAGATAATGAAGGGGGTGGATAGGGTAGAGGTAGAGAGATTCTTCCCGCTCAGAAAGGATAGCAGGACTAGAGGACACAGCCTCAAGATAAGTGGGGGGGGGCAGTTTAGAAGACACAGCAGTTTAGAAAGGATAGCAGGACTAGAGGGCACAGCCTCAAGATAAGGGGGGTGCAGTTTAGAACAGAGTTGAGGAGGAACTTCTTCACTCAAAGGGTGGTGAATCTCTGGAATTCTCTGCCCGTTGAAGTGGTGGAGGCTGCCTCGCTGAATATATTGAAGTCACGGGTAGATAGGTTTCTGATAGACAAAGGAATTAGGGGAGAAAGTGGGAAAGTGGAACTGATCCACTTCAGATCAGCCATGATCTTATTGAATGGCGGGGCAGGCTCGAAGGGCTAGATGGCCTACTCCTGCTCCTATTTCTTATGTTCTTAAAGCTTCTTAAAGCTTTAAGAAGTTTCATTCTGGTAAAGATGCTCAGTAGTGACGTTGGGAGCGACTGCATTATCACAGAATGGTTCTAGGACAGAAGGAAGCTGTTCAAAGAACAAAGGGAGTTACAGCACAGGAACAGGCCCTTCGCCCCTCAGAGCCTGCACCCACCATGTTGCCTGAACAAAAACCCCCTACTCGTCCGGGGACCGTATCCCTCTATTCGCATCCTAAAAGAACAAAGATAAAACAAGGGTCATCTGTCTGCCAGAATTATGTTAAACTTCTGTACAAAGAGTTCAAGAAGAGTGAGGTTTTGTGTTGAAGGATGGGCAATAAATGCTGTTCTTGCCAGCAACACGCACCCTGAGGATGAGTTGATGTGAATTGAAGCCATTTCTTTTCATGTTTTCATCAAATCCCAACAGTGCAGAACAAGGTCATTCAGTCCATCGAGCACTCACCAACAATAATCCCTCCCAGACCCTATTCCCATCACTCCAAGAATTTACCCGAGCTAGTCCCTCTGACACTAAGGGGCAATTTAGCATGGCCAATCCACCTAACCTGCAGTCTTTGGGACTGTGGGAGGAAACCGGAGCACCCGGAGGAAGCCCATGTAAACACGGGGAGAATGTGCAAACTCCACGTAGACAGTGACAGTGACCATGAGCAAGTGTGCGGTTATCCACTTTGGCAGGAATAATAGTAGGAGGGATTATGATTTAAAGAGCGAAAAGCTGCAGCGTGCTATGGTGCAGAGGGACCTGAGGGTCCTTGTGCACGAGTCGCAAAAACCCAGCCTGCAGGTGCAGCAGGTGATCAGGAAGGCGAATGGGATGTTGGCCTTTATAGCGAGGGGGATAGAATATAAAAGCAGGGAGGTCTTGCTGCAACTGTACAGGGCACTGGTGAGGCCGCAGCTGGAGTACTGTGTGCCGTTTTGGTCGCCGCACTTGCGGAAGGATATATTGGCCTTGGAGGGAGTGCAGAGGAGGTTCACTAGGCTGATACCGGAGATGAGGGGGTTAGCCTATGAAGAGAGATTAAATAGACTGGGTCTGTACTCATTGGAGTTTAGAAGGATGAGGGGGGATCTTATAGAGATGTATAAGATAATGAAAGGAATGGATAGGGTAGAGGTAGAGAGATTCTTCCTGCTTAGAAAGGATAGCAGGACTAGGGGGCACAGCCTCAAGGTAAGGGGGGGGGCAGTTTAGAACAGAGTTGAGGAGGAACTTCTTCACTCAAAGGGTGGTGAATCTCTGGAATTCTCTGCCCATTGAAGTGGTGGAGGCTGCCTCGCTAAATATATTTAAGTCACGGGTAGGTAGCTTTTTGATAGACAAGGGAATTAAGGGTTATGGGGAGAAAGTGGGAAAGTGGAACTGATCCACTTCAGATCAGCCATGATCTTATTGAATGGCGGGGCAGGCTCGAAGGGCTAGATGGCCGACTCCTGCTCCTATTTCTTATGTTCTTATGACCCAAGGCTGGAATTGAACCCGGGTCCCTGGCACTGTGAGGCAGCAGTGCTAACCCACTGTGTCATTGAGCCGCAGCTGGGTGAGCGTCAACCCTCGTGATGTTTCTCCGTGTTTGTGCCCTGTGTTGAGTGTGGTTGACCTCGGATTGTGACCTTGGGTTGGCGAACCGCGAGTTTTCGGCCTCCTACAGAACTGCATGCTGGGAGTGTGTCTCCTCTGTGCTATTGGTGAGGATGTGTCCCTGAAGTTGGACCTCCTGATCCAATCAAAAGCAGCCATTTCAAAACCAAACTCTGTCAGGTTAAAAAAATACAGTTTGAAGGTCAGATGACTTATTTTCCAGATTTGACTGAGTACATGTGACAGTAGACCTGCACAGTCAGAGTGTGTCAGCTTAAAGCCCAAGGCAAGGTTTCAAATTGAATTCAATAAGTCTGCAATGGATGGGGCTGGTTGGCACTCAGAAAAAATAACCTTGAAATCTGCTGGATTGTCACAAAAATTAGTTTCCTCCATGTTCTGAAGCTGTCACCCTATCGGCTGGCCAATGCCTGAGTCTTGGTGACACCCCATCACTCCCCAGGGAGCAGGAGATTGGCACCACGTTCAACATAGCCCACATGTTGGCACAGTGGTTAGCACTGCTGCCTCACAGCGCCAGGGACCCCAGGTTCGATTCCCGGCTCGGGTCTGTGTGGAGTTTGCACATTCTCCCCGTGTCGGTGTGGGTGTCCTCCGGGTGCTCCGGTTTCATAGAACATAGAACACTACAGCACAAACAGGCCCTTCGGCCCACAAGTTGCGTTGATCACATCTATACCTCCCAAGCCATAGAACTATCTGTAACTCCCAATCCCATTAGATCCCATATACTTATCCAGAAGTCTTTTAAAAGACCCCAGCGAGTTCGCCTCTACCACCACCGACAGCAGCCGATTCCACTCACTCACCACCCTCTGAGTGAAAAACTTACCCCTAACATCGCCTCTGTACCTGCTCCCCAGCACCTTAAACCTGTGTCCTCTCGTAGCGACCATTTCAGCCCTGGGAAATAGCCTCTGAGAATCCACCCTATCTATTCCTCTCAACATCTTATAAACCTCTATCAGGTTGCCTCTCAACCTTCGTCTCTCCAGGGAGAAGAGTCCCAGCTCCCTCAACCTATCCTCATAAGGCATGCCTCCCAATCCAGGCACCATCCTTGTAAATCTCCTCTGCACCCTCTCAATAGCTTCCACATCCTTCCTGTAGTGAGGCGACCAGAACTGCGCACAGTACTCCAAGTGGGGTCTTTCCTGTAAAGATGTGCGGGCTAGGTGGATTGGCCATGCTGAATCGCCCCTTAGGGGGACTAGCTGGGGTAAATACGTGGGGATAGACCCTGTATGGGGTTGTTATCAGTGCAGGTTCAATCGGCCTCCTTCTGCACTGTAGGGATTCTCTGAAATTCCGAGTCAAAACCGAACGTTGATTACAGATTTTCCGTGATTCTTATCTGTCAGATTTAGAAAGGTGTCAGGGGATGATTTCTGCAGTAAATCCTTGAAATCCCCACCCCCCTGCGTCCGCTGGCACTCTAAGAGCTGTCACTGCTCATTCCGTTTAGGCTTAATGCAGTTGATTGAATAATAAATGAGGGAACTGTGGGACCAGATGTGAGGTTGGTTAAAGCATCACTGCTTCTGTTGTTGTGAACATCTGGATGAGTGACAGATGTGCGGTGCTTTCTGCGACGGGGAGGCAAAGCAGAGAGGCAGTCTGACATTGGTGAGGGCGTGACAGTTGGATGGACTGGCTGAGTTGTTTGCCTTGGGTTGAATTCTTTAATTAGCGCTGATATTTGAACAGTTGCGATGCCTCCGATACAGAAAGGGTGATTTAAAAGAAAGAGATCTCGTCAGAAGCCGCAGTTTGGGATAGCCATATCCCTCTCCAGTGCTGTCCCACCTACAGCCTAACCCCACTTAGAGGCTGCCCCTCAGCCAATGTTCGTCAGTACTCATTTCTCCCACTCATACCTGCTGAGCCTGTCCTCAAACTCATCCTCCATCGCAGCACCATTTGACAGTGGGGGAGGCCATTCAGCCCCTTTGAGCCTGCTCTGTGCTCCAATCGGGTCAGCACACCCCTCAATCTAACAAAAAAAAACTCTCCTGACCACCTTCTTGCAAGCTCCAACTCTCGGCCCCGCTGGAGAAAAGGATTCCGATCGCCATCGCGCGTTGTGTCCTGTTTGGTCAAGTTACACAATCATAGAACCCCAACAGTGCAGGCCATTCAGCCCATCAAGCCTGCACCGACAACAACCCCACCAGGTCCTATCCCTGCAACCTCAAGCATTTACCCTGCTAATCCCCCCTGACACCAAGGGGCAATTTATCATGGCCAATCAACCTAACCTGCACATCTTTGGACTCCTCAGTTTAAGATTGTGATATATTTAAGTGGTTGTATGATTGCTTTAGGAGCTGGTCACATGATGTGATGTCATTGAGGTGTTTCACAGGCTTTAGTTTTATAGCTCCTATGGCGAATCTGTCTTATTTTGAATCTATGTGTGCAAAACCACATCATCTTCTCTGTTTAAAACCCACAACCGCTAACATAGTTCTTACATTATAAAGATGAAAGCAAAATATACATCTGCTGGGAATGTGAACTTAAAGTCAGCCCTAAAACGTGAGCTCCATTTCTCTCCACAGATGTTGCCTGGTCTACTGAGTAATACCAGAAAATTCTGTTCTTAGTTACTGACTCTAAGACTAGACTCCATTAATCCTCCCCCAACTAAAATAGTTAGTTTGTGCCAACTCTGTCAAATCCTTTTGATGACGGAAACATCTCGATAGAAGTGCCCCTCGCCCTCCTGAACTCGACAGATAAGACGTAAGTTGTTCTCTTTGCCTGCACCACCCTGCCAATGCCCTCCCCCCTCCTCCCAAGGCAGCGTGCTGAAGGCCTGAAGCCTAATCACCACGGCAACAAGCTGCATTCATTTAGCACCCTTGAATGTAGGAAAACCAAGTTCCTTCACCAAAGCAATAGTCAGGCACAGAGCCACATGGGATGGTAAGCCACAGGGTTCGCTCATATGAGGAGAAGCTTTATTTCATTTCTTTGTGGGTCAAGCTCAGCAAGTTTTTGCCCATCCTCAATTATCCTTTGAGAAAGAGAGCCACTTTATCAAAAAAAGTCGGTTTCAAGGAGTATCTCAGAAGTGTGGGGAGGTTTAGGGACGGAATTCCATTGCACAGGGCCCGGTGGTGGAGCGATGCTTATTAATATTGAATTGATTTATTATTGTCACATGTATTGTGAAAAGTATTGCTTCATGGAGGAGATGTTGTTGCCTATCCTCACTGACAAAGTCGATCTCCTTTGTTTTGTCGACGAGAGAAGATTTAATTGAGGAATCATGGAATTTTGATAGGGCAAGTTGGAGCAGTTCACCAAAACCAGGAAGTGGGAAACCAGAGGGCACAAGTGTATAAGAATTGGCAAAAGAATCAGATGGGGAAAGACAGAAAGTTACACATTTGGAACGGGAGTAGGATTACTCAGCAGTCGATAGCACTGACTGAAAGGTGAAGGAAGCAGATTCCATTCAAAAGGGTTGGCTAGCTCTTTGAAGAGGAACTTTGGGGTGGCACGGTAGCACAGTGGGTTAGCGCTGCTGCTTCACAGCTCCAGGGTCCTGGGTTCGATTCCCGGCCTCGGGTCACCGTCTGTGTGGAGTTTGCACATTCTCCTCGTGTCTGCGTGGGTTTCCCCCGGGTGCTCCGGTTTCCTCCCACAGTCCAAAGATGTGCGGGTTAGGTTGATTGGCCATGCTGAGAAATTGACCCTTAGTGTCCAGGGATGTGTAGGTTAGAGGGATTAGTGGGTATAATATAGGGGTAGGGCCTGGGTGGGATTGTGTTCGGTGCAGACTCGATGGGCCGAAGGGCCTCTTTCTGTACTGTAAGGGTTCTGTGATCTATTGATGGGTTCTGGGAAGCCATTTGAACCAATCACAATCTCTGAAGGAGCTAACCAATAACCATTCAGCTTTCCTCATGGTCCTGTAATGTTTTTCCTTTCCGTATTTATCAGAATCTTTTTTAAAAGATCCGATCCAATCTGCTTCCACCGTCATTTCGGGCAGCACCTTCCACTTCACAGCAACTCGCTGAGATTTTTTTAAAGTCTTTATCTTGTCCCTGATTTTTTTCCCTGAATTTGTGTCTGCCGGTAACTGATCCCTCTCTCACTCACAATACTTCCTCTGCATTTACTCCATCAAAGCTTGGGGTTGAAAGTCTCTGCTAAATATCATCAACACCTCTCCGCTCAAAGGAGGATGACGTGGAGATGCCAGCGTTGGACTGGGGTAAACACAGTAAGAAGTCTCACAACACCAGGTTAAAGTCCAACAGGTTTATTTGGTAGTAAACACCACGAGCTTTCAGGGTTTGCCCCTTTGTAAGACGAGTGGGAATTCTGGTCACACAGCATATAAAGGCAGACACAGTTTACAGAATACTGATTCGAATGTGAGTCTTTTACAGCTAACCAAGTCTTAAAGTGGGGCTAATCAAGTGGAATGGCGCAGTGGGTTAGCACTACTGCTTCACAGCTCCAGGGTCCTGGGTTCGATTCCCGGCTCGGGTCACTGTCTGTGTGGAGTTTGCACATTCTCCTCGTGTCTGCGTGGGTTTCCTCTGGGTGCTCTGGTTTCCTCCCACAGTCCAAAGATGTGCGGGTTAGGTTGATTGGCTGTGCTAAGAAATTGCCCCTTAGTGTCCATGGATGTGTAGGTTAGAGGGATTAGTGGGGATAATATGTAGGGATATGGGGGTAGGGCCTGGGTGGGATTGTGTTTGGTGCAGACTCGATGGGCCGAAGGGCCTCTTTCTGCAGTGTAGGGTTCTATGATTAAAGGTGCACACAATGTGAGTGGAGATAGTATTAAGCGTAGGTTAAAGAAATGTGTATTGTCTCCAGACAGGACAGTTAGTGAGATGTTGCAGGTTCAGGCAAGTCACGGGGGTTACAGATAGTGCGACATGAACCCAAGATCCCGGTTGAGGCCAATCTCATGTGTGCGGAACTTGGCTATCAGTCTCTGCTCAGCGACTCTGCGCTGTCGTGTGTCGTGAAGGCCGCCTTGGAGAACATTTACCCGGAGATCAGAGGCCGAATGCCCGTGACCACTGAAGTGTTCGCCAACAGGCTTGGGTATCATGTTCTTATGAGGCGGATCGCAACAGACGCCTCCAGCTGTTGAAAGATGCCCTCGTAGAACAGGAGATGGCGCTCGACTCATCGATCGACAGTTCCAACGCGCCGCAGCGAAAAACCGCACCAACCTCCTCAGAAGACAACACAGGACACGGTGGACAGAGTACCCTTCGTCGTCCAGTACTTCCCCGGATCGGAAAAGCTATGGCATCTTCTCCGGAGTCTTCAACATGTCATTGATGAAGGCGAACATCTCACCAGGGCTATCCCCACACCCCCACTTCTTGCTTTCAAACAACCGCACAACCTCAAACAGACCATTGTTCGCAGCAAACTACCCAGCCTTCAGGAGAACAGTGACCACAATACCACACAACCCTGCCACAGAACCTCTGTAAGATATGCCGGATCATCGACATGGATACCATCATCACACATGAGAACACCATCCACCAGGTACATGGTAAATACTCTTGCAACTTGGCCAACGTTGTCTACCTGATACGCTGCAGGAAAGGATGTCCCGAAGCATGGTACATTGGGGAGACCATGCAGACACTACAATAACAGATGAATGAACATCGCTCAACAATCACCAGGCAAGACTGTTCCCTTCCTGTTGGCGAACACTTCAGTGGTCACGGGCATTCGGCCTCTGATCTTCGGGTAAACGTTCTCCAAGACGACCTTCATGACACACGACAGCGCAGAGTCGCTGAACAGAGACTGATAGCCAAGTTCCGCACACATGAGGATGGCCTCAACTGGGATCTTGGGTTCATGTTGCACTATCTATAACCCCCATGACTTGTCTCAGCTTGCAAAATCTCACTAACTGTCCTGTCTAGAGACAATACACATCTCTTTGACTGAATGCTACCTCCACTCACATTGTCTGCACTTTTACGACTTGATTAGCTGTAAAGACTCGCATTCTAATCAGTATTCTGTAAACTGTGTGTGCCTTCATATGCCCTGTTTGTGATCAGAACTCTCCATTCACCTGACGAGGGGGCAAACCCCGAAAGCTAGTGGCCTTTTCTACCAAATAAACCTGTTGGACTTTATCCTGATGTTGTGAGACTTCTCACTGTACTCAAAGGAGAATCCCTGCCCTTCCACATTCACTGAAATTCCTCGTCTCCGGTCCCATTTCAGTCAATCCCTCTTGTAGCCTTGACATCCCCCCCAAAATCGAGTGCCCCAAATTTCATGTGCTACTCCAGTTTAGGCCCAACTAGCAATTTTGCAAATTTTACCAGATCGTTCTTGTTTTTATCACTGAATTAATAAAACCGAGGTCCCAATGTGCTTTTGAACTGCCTTATCGCGGGCAACACGGTGGCACAGTGGTTAGCACCGTTGCCTCACAGCGCCAGGGACCTGGGTTCGATTCCTGGCCTTAGGCGCAGAGTCTGAGCGTTCTCCCCATGCCTGCCTGGGTTTCCTCCGGGTGCTCCGGGTTCTCCACAGTACAAAAGATGTGCCGGTTAGATGCATTGGCCGGGCTAAATTCTCCCTCAGTGTACCCAAACAGGCGCCCGAGTGCGACAACTCAGGGATTGTCACAGTAATTTCACTGCGGTGTTAATGTAAGCCAACTTGTGACATTAGTAAATAAACGAAACCTGTACTGCCACTTTCGAAGGTTTGTGTATATTCAGCCTTTGGTCCTGTGGTCCTACACTCCTGTTTAAAATGTTAATACGATTCGGTCCACCTTGTTGGCCAACGAGGGTGATCCACGCGGTGGGTCGTGCGAGGGCTGCTCTTGGAAGTTGCTTCGAGAGTTGCCTAGTGCTTCACGTCGTTAGTGTACGCTTAAACTGGACCAACTGACGGGCAACATGACAGCTCAGTGACTATCACTGTCTGCTGTGCAGTTACAGGGACCCGGGTCGGATCTCTGGCTTGGGTCAGTGTCTGTGGGAGTTGGCACATTCTCCCCGTGCTTGCGTGGGTTTTCTCCGGGTGCTCCGGTTTCCTCCCACACCCCAAAAGTGTGCTTTTAGGCCGATTCGTGTTAATAAATTGCTCCTAAATTAGACTTCCCTTAATCTGACGCACATACAATTCTCTAAATTTGCACCCCTTTATTGTGGAGTCCCTGAGATGTAGACAAAAGTCGTAGGTAGAAGAAGGATTGGCATGAGGCGCTCACTGAGTGTTAAAATGGGCAGCGCGGGCTTGTAGGGCCAAAGGGCCTGTATCCTGTGCTGTGTTGTTCTTTGTACAGTGTACTTATGGTAAGACACCATTATAGTGTTTTTCAAAGGGTAGACTTGCAGACCAGGAAAGTACAGACGAACAGGAGTTGTGTTGGAAAGGCGTTTACCGTACAGGCTGTTAAGATAGACCGCCCATTTGCCCATACAAACAGCCAATGACGTTATCAATACATCACATGATCGGCCTATAAAAGTGACCTTGTTCCAACTGGGAGCAGTCACAGCAATGGTGAGATAGATCTAACACTTGGGTAAAGAATGATCAACTGCCATTCCTTGATGTGGAAACATGGAACAAGCAGTGACACATTGAGCTCCGGATGGCCGGCCAGGGTAGGTTTCCTTGACCACTATGTGAGCCCGTGATTTTGGCCACTCCCTCTCCTCCGCAATGATCAAACTCTGCCGGAAGGCAGGAAGGCGATTCTCTGTCCTGGGCTTCACCACCTTCCCTTGAACGCGCGAGAGGAAACTGAACCTTTCTCTGGTACTTAATGTTGTCACTCTGTGTGTTTCAGAGAGATTCAAACCCAGCTGAGTTGTCGATTTGTTCTGAAAGTTGTCCGTCCCCCGGGGGATGCCCAATCTTGCGTTTGTCCACGGGGGAATCTGCTGAACTAAACTGCCCCACTTTGCAGCGAGACCAACCATTGCGAGGTTTCTGTTTAAAGTCGCAAAGGTTTATGTGGTCAGAGCAGTTTACTTTTGGGAGAAGTTTGAGATATTCTGCGAGCTTTATCAGAGGGTTGTTTATTTGGCAGCTGATTTGCTGATACAATGCTGTGTAAACAACTCAGATCGAACAAATGTGGAAAATGAGGCAATTTAACCTTCCAGAAGTAGAAAACTATAGAGTTCGTACAGTGCAGAAGAGGCCATTCAGCCCATTGAGTCTGTACTGACTCTTAACAGAGCATCTCACTCTGGCTGACCCAAGCCCCTGACCCAAATCATAGAATCCTACAGTACAGAAAGAGGCCCTTCGGCCCATCGAGTTTACACTGAACACAATCCCACCCAGGCCCTACCCCCATATCCTTACATATTATACCCACTAATCCCTCTAACCTACACATCCCTGGACACTAAAGGGCAATTTCTTAGCATGGCCAATCAACCTAACCCGCACATCTTTGGACTGTGGGAGGAAACCCACGCAGACACGAGGAGAATGTGCAAACTCCACACAGACAGTGACCCGAGCCGGGAATCGAACCCGGGACCCTGGAGCTGTGAAGCAGCAGTGCTAACCCACTGTGCTACCGTGCCGCCCCAAATATTGGAGATCTTCCTGAAATTCTGTTGCTGGTCCTCCCAAGTTATCTGGACCCTTTTTCTCTCATCCCTGACTGGATGATACTCTGTGGGGAAAACTGATTGTGTCTTTCCCACTCACTCAGAAGAATCAAACCAGGAAGCTTTAATTCAGCGAGTAGATACTTTTAAATTCTGAATTCCGGCTTATGTTGACTTTTACGGCATACCTAACCGTTGACCCATTGCCGCTGGGCCAGTGTTTGCCCCTGGGCTCAGGGGAATTGCTGATTGGAGCGAATTACTGCGGATGCTGGAATCTCAGCCGGTCTGACAGCATCCGTGGAGAGGGAATAGGACCACCATTTCGGCCCTTTGTCAAGAGCTTGGGTATCCCTGAGTTAGGTGGACAACCCTGTCCCAAAGACAGGATGACAATTTCCAGTCTTAAGAACATAAGAAATAGGGGCAGGAGTAGGCCATCTAGCCCTTCGAGCCTGCCCTGCCATTCAATAAGATCATGGCTGATCTGAAGTGGATCAGTTCCACATTCCCGCTTTCTCCCCATAACCCTTAATTCCCCTGCCTATCAGAAACCTATCTACCCGTGACTTAAGCATATTCAGCGAGGCAGCCTCCACCACTTCAATGGGCAGAGAATTCCAGAGATTCACCACCCTTTGAGTGAAGAAGTTCCTCCTCAACTCCGTTCTAAACAGTCTTTGAAGAACACTGTCTATGGAAAGGGTGTGCCATCACCTGTGACTGACCCTGAGCCCGTGGCTGATCTACCCCAGACTGCACACACTGGACACACGCTATCTGTCGCTGGGGGGGGGGGGGGGGGGGAGGTGGGGGACAGAAAGCTTTGACCCTGTTAGTTAGGAGTGGACCTGGTTACAGCCTGTGATCCCCCAGCTCGCTCTGTCAGACTGAACGAAAGGACTCAGCCCTGAGCTGAGATTCCAGCACCAAGTCCTCTGCGTTCTGAGAACGAAATAACTTTGTGTCGTTCCAGACCTTTTCCCGCCCTCAGAACCTTGCCGTAGCCATGACCACCCTCTGTAACGTTGTCCGCTTCGGCCCGCGTGCATCACTTCTGGAGCGGACTGTCTGTGTCTGCTCCCGACTGCAGTCGGGAATGGGGGGGGGGTGATTGGCAGGCGTGAAGTGGTGATGAGAACCCCAGCACATCTTTGGGGGGGGGGCACGTAGCTGGGAATTTAGGGGCCCTCGTTTCCGATTGTTTGCTGAAGCCAGAAAATATCGATCGAAGGAACCGTAAAGAGTGGTTAGGGTTAGGAATCGTGACTTCATCAGAGTCAGCTCCTGCAGGAGAAACAGTAGCAAGGATATGGGGATGGAGTGAGGCAGTGGCTCTCACTGCATTGTTCTTCGATTGAGCTGGGACAACCTTGAGGGGCTGAATGGCCTTGGTTGTATTATTGTAGGTTTCTTAGTGTTGTTTTTTTTGAATGAGATGTTAAATTGAGGCCCGATCTGCTCTCTCTCCTCTGGATGTTAAAGATCCCTGGATGTTATTGCAGGAAAGACCTGAGGGTTCATCCTGGTCTATCCACTCACGGACTGAATGAGATCATTAAACTCATTATACCGTTGTTGTTTGTGATTTGATTTGATTTATTATTGTCACGTGTATTAGCACACAGTGAAAAATATCTTGCGCGCTATACAGACAAAACATACCGTTCATAGAGAAGGACACAAGAGAATGTAGTGTTACAGTCATAGCTAGAAAGATCAACTTAATGCGAGGTAAATCCATTCAAAACTCTGACAGCAGCAGGGAAGAAGCTGTTCTTGAGTCGGTCGGTACGTAACCTCAGACTTTTGTATCTTTTTCCCAACGGAAGAAGGTGGAAGAGAGAATGTCCGGGGTGCGTGGGATCCTTAATTATGCTGGCTGTTTTTCCGAGGCAGCGGGAAGTATAGATGGAATCAATGGATGGGAGGTTGGTTTGCGCGATGGATTGGGCTACATTCACAACCCTGTGTAGTTCCTTGCAGTCTTGGGCAGAGCAGGAGCCCAGACCAAGCTGTGATACAACCAGAAAGAATGCTTTCTATGGGGCATCTGTAAAAGTTGGCGAGATCCGATAGTGACAGGAATGGTGCAGATTTCAGCTTTGAGTGCTCAGCGTGATCCAGTTGAAGTAGTTTAATTCAGGCTCTCTCCAGTGTGTGTGTTTGATCATGGTTGTCATGTTAGGAATGTGGGGATCTGTCTATCTGGAGTGCTGCAGTCTCACCATCGACAGAAACAAGATAAGGATTGGAGCTCTGCCCTTCACATCTCCGTCACTCCCTGGCTGGCTGCCAGCTGTGTACTGGGTGAGAACCCGACCTTGCCATCTGGAAAATGGGCATTGCGATCGGTGTTGCTGCATGCAACACTCCAGATCGCGCTCTCAACTTTGCCCTGTCACCCCTGTCTCGCTGACCGACACTGACTCCCAGTCAAACTATGTCTTCATTTCATAATTCTCTGCCTTGTTTTGAAATCCCGAACCGAGCCTCACCCCCCCTGTCTCTGTGATCTCCTCCAGACCGCACACTCCCCGTCTCTGTGATCTCCTCCAGACCACACACTCCCCGTCTCTGCGATCTCCGCCAGACCGCACACTCCCCGTCTCTGTGATCTCCTCCAGACCGCACACTCCCCGTCTCTGTGATCTCCAGAGCGCACACTCCCCGTCTCTGCGATCTCCTCCAGACCGCACACTCCCCGTCTCTGCGATCTCCTCCAGACCGCACACTCCCCGTCTCTGCGATCTCCTCCAGACCGCACACTCCCCGTCTCTGCGATCTCCTCCAGACCGCACACTCCCCGTCTCTGCGATCTCTTCCAGACCGCACACTCCCCGTCTCTGCGATCTCCTCCAGACCGCACACTCCCCGTCTCTGCGATCTCCTCCAGACCGCACACTCCCCGTCTCTGTGATCTCCTCCAGACCACACACTCCCCGTCTCTGCGATCTCCGCCAGACCGCACACTCCCCGTCTCTGCGATCTCCTCCAGACCGCACACTCCCCGTCTCTGTGATCTCCTCCAGACCGCACACTCCCCGTCTCTGCGATCTCTTCCAGACCGCACACTCCCCGTCTCTGCGATCTCCTCCAGACCGCACACTCCCCGTCTCTGCGATCTCCTCCAGACCGCACACTCCCTGTCTCTGCGATCTCCAGACCGCACACTCCCCGTCTCTGCGATCTCCTCCAGACCGCACACTCCCCGTCTCTGCGATCTCCAGACCGCACACTCCCCATCTCTGCGATCTCCAGACCGCACACTCCCCGTCTCTGCGATCTCCTCCAGACCGCACACTCCCCGTCTCTGTGATCTCCAGACCGCACCCTCCCCGTCTCTGCGATCTCCACCAGACCGCACACTCCCCGTCTCTGTGATCTCCAGACCGCACCCTCCCCGTCTCTGCGATCTCCACCAGACCGCACACTCCCTGTCTCTGCGATCTCCAGACCGCACACTCCCCGTCTCTGCGATCTCCTCCAGACCGCACACTCCCCGTCTCTGCGATCTGCTCCAGACCGCACACTCCCCGTCTCTGCGATCTCCTCCAGACCGCACACTCCCCGTCTCTGCGATCTCCAGACCGCACACTCCCCGTCTCTGCGATCTCCAGACCGCACACTCCCCGTCTCTGCGATCTCCAGACCGCACACTCCCCGTCTCTGCGATCTGCTCCAGACCGCACACTCCCCGTCTCTGCGATCTCCAGACCGCACACTCCCCGTCTCTGCGATCTGCTCCAGACCGCACCCTCCCCGTCTCTGCGATCTCCTCCAGACCGCACCCTCCCCGTCTCTGCGATCTCCTCCAGACCGCACCCTCCCCGTCTCTGCGATCTCCACCAGACCGCACACTCCCTGTCTCTGCGATCTCCAGACCGCACACTCCCCGTCTCTGCGATCTCCACCAGACCGCACACTCCCCGTCTCTGCGATCTCCTCCAGACCGCACCCTCCCCGTCTCTGCGATCTCCTCCAGACCGCACACTCCCCGTCTCTGTGATCTCCTCCAGACCGCACACTCCCCGTCTCTGCGATCTCCTCCAGACCGCACACTCCCCGTCTCTGCGATCTGCTCCAGACCGCACACTCCCCGTCTCTGCGATCTCCTCCAGACCGCACACTCCCCGTCTCTGTGATCTCCTCCAGACCGCACACTCCCCGTCTCTGCGATCTCCTCCAGACCGCACACTCCCCGTCTCTGCGATCTCTTCCAGACCGCACACCCCCCGTCTCTGCGATCTCCTCCAGACCGCACACTCCCCGTCTCTGTGATCTCCTCCAGACCGCACAGTCCCCGTCTCTGCGATCTCCTCCAGACCGCACACTCCCCGTCTCTGCGATCTCCTCCAGACCGCACACTCCCCGTCTGTGCGATCTCCTCCAGACCGCACACTCCCCGTCTCTGCGATCTGCTCCAGACCGCACACTCCCCGTCTCTGCGATCTATTCCAGACCGCACACTCCCCGTCTCTGCGATTTCCAGACCGCACACTCCCCGTCTCTGCGATCTCCTCCAGACCGCACACTCCCCGTCTCTGCGATTTCTAGACCGCACACTCCCCGTCTCTGCGATCTCCAGACCGCACACTCCCCGTCTCTGCGATTTCTAGACCGCACACTCCCTGTCTCTGCGATCTCCAGACCGCACACTCCCCGTCTCTGCGATCTGCTCCAGACCGCACACTCCCTATCTCTGCGATCTCCAGACCGCACACTCCCCGTCTCTGCGATCTGCTCCAGACCGCACACTCCCCGTCTCTGCGATCTCCAGACCGCACACTCCCCGTCTCTGCGATCTCCTCCAGACCGCACACTCCCCGTCTCTGCGATCTCCAGACCGCACACTCCCCGTCTCTGCGATCTCCAGACCGCACACTCCCCGTCTCTGCGATCTCCTCCAGACCGCACACTCCCCGTCTCTGCGATCTCCAGACCGCACACTCCCCGTCTCTGCGATCTCCAGACCGCACACTCCCCGTCTCTGTGATCTCCTCCAGACCGCACACTCCCCGTCTCTGCGATCTCCTCCAGACCGCACACTCCCCGTCTCTGCGATCTCCTCCAGACCGCACACTCCCCGTCTCTGCGATCTCCTCCAGACCGCACACTCCCCGTCTCTGCGATCTCCTCCAGACAGCACACTCCCCGTCTCTGCGATCTCCTCCAGACCGCACACTCCCCGTCTCTGCGATCTCCTCCAGACCGCACACTCCCCGTCTCTGCGATCTCCTCCAGACCGCACACTCCCCGTCTCTGCGATCTCCTCCAGACCGCACACTCCCCGTCTCTGCGATCTCCAGACCGCACACTCCCTGTCTCTGCGATCTGCTCCAGACCGCACACTCCCCGTCTCTGCGATCTCCTCCAGACCGCACACTCCCCGTCTCTGCGATCTCCTCCAGACAGCACACTCCCCGTCCCTGTGATCTCCTCCAGACCGCACACTCCCCGTCTCTGCGATCTCCTCCAGACTGCACACTCCCCGTCTCTGCGATCTCCTCCAGACCGCACACTCCCCGTCTCTGCGATCTCCTCCAGACCGCACACTCCCCGTCTCTGCGATCTCCTCCAGACCGCACACTCCCCGTCTCTGCGATCTCCAGACCGCACACTCCCCGTCTCTGCGATCTCCTCCAGACCGCACACTCCCTGTCTCTGCGATCTCCTCCAGACCGCACACTCCCTGTCTCTGCGATCTGCTCCAGACCGCACACTCCCCGTCTCTGCGATCTCCTCCAGACCGCACACTCCCCGTCTCTGCGATCTCCAGACCGCACACTCCCCGTCTCTGCGATCTCCTCCAGACCGCACACTCCCCGTCTCTGCGATCTCCTCCAGACCGCACACTCCCCGTCTCTGCGATCTCCAGACCGCACACTCCCCGTCTCTGCGATCTCCTCCAGACCGCACACTCCCTGTCTCTGCGATCTCCTCCAGACCGCACACTCCCTGTCTCTGCGATCTCCTCCAGACCGCACACTCCCCGTCTCTGCGATCTCCTCCAGACCGCACACTCCCCGTCTCTGCGATCTGCTCCAGACCGCACACTCCCCGTCTCTGCGATCTGCTCCAGACCGCACACTCCCCGTCTCTGCGATCTCCAGACCGCACACTCCCCGTCTGTGCGATCTCCAGACCGCACACTCCCCGTCTCTGCGATCTCCTCCAGACCGCACACTCCCCGTCTCTGCGATCTCCTCCAGACCGCACACTCCCCGTCTCTGCGATCTCCTCCAGACCGCACACTCCCCGTCTCTGCGATCTCCTCCAGACCGCACACTCCCCATCTGTGCGATCTCCTCCAGACCGCACACTCCCCGTCTCTGCGATCTGCTCCAGACCGCACACTCCCCGTCTCTGCGATCTATTCCAGACCGCACACTCCCCGTCTCTGCGATTTCCAGACCGCACACTCCCCGTCTCTGCGATCTCCTCCAGACCGCACACTCCCCGTCTCTGCGATTTCCAGACCGCACACTCCCCGTCTCTGCGATCTCCAGACCGCACACTCCCCGTCTCTGCGATCTGCTCCAGACCGCACACTCCCTGTCTCTGCGATCTCCAGACCGCACACTCCCCGTCTCTGCGATCTGCTCCAGACCGCACACTCCCCGTCTCTGCGATCTCCTCCAGACCGCACACTCCCCGTCTCTGCGATCTCCTCCAGACAGCACACTCCCCGTCTCTGTGATCTCCTCCAGACCGCACACTCCCCGTCTCTGCGATCTCCTCCAGACTGCACACTCCCCGTCTCTGCGATCTCCTCCAGACCGCACACTCCCTGTCTCTGCGATCTGCTCCAGACCGCACACTCCCCGTCTCTGCGATCTCCGCCAGACCGCACACTCCCCGTCTCTGTGATCTCCTCCAGACCGCACACTCCCCGTCTCTGCGATCTCCTCCAGACCGCACACTCCCCGTCTCTGCGATCTCCTCCAGACCGCACACTCCCTGTCTCTGTGATCTCCAGACCGCACACTCCCCGTCTCTGCGATCTCCTCCAGACCGCACACTCCCCGTCTCTGTGATCTCCTCCAGACCGCACACTCCCCGTCTCTGCGATCTCTTCCAGACCGCACACTCCCCGTCTCTGCGATCTCCTCCAGACCGCACACTCCCCGTCTCTGCGATCTCCTCCAGACCGCACACTCCCCGTCTCTGCGATCTCCTCCAGACCGCACACTCCCCGTCTCTGCGATCTCCAGACCGCACACTCCCCGTCTCTGCGATCTCCTCCGGACCGCACACTCCCCGTCTCTGCGATCTCCTCCAGACCGCACACTCCCCGTCTCTGCGATCTCCAGACCGCACACTCCCCGTCTCTGCGATCTCCAGACCGCACACTCCCCGTCTCTGCGATCTCCTCCAGACCGCACACTCCCCGTCTCTGTGATCTCCAGACCGCACCCTCCCCGTCTCTGCGATCTCCACCAGACCGCACACTCCCCGTCTCTGTGATCTCCAGACCGCACCCTCCCCGTCTCTGCGATCTCCACCAGACCGCACACTCCCTGTCTCTGCGATCTCCAGACCGCACACTCCCCGTCTCTGCGATCTCCTCCAGAGCGCACACTCCCCGTCTCTGCGATCTGCTCCAGACCGCACACTCCCCGTCTCTGCGATCTCCAGACCGCACACTCCCCGTCTCTGCGATCTCCAGACCGCACACTCCCCGTCTCTGCGATCTGCTCCAGACCGCACACTCCCCGTCTCTGCGATCTCCAGACCGCACACTCCCCGTCTCTGCGATCTGCTCCAGACCGCACACTCCCCGTCTCTGCGATCTCCTCCAGACCGCACCCTCCCCGTCTCTGCGATCTCCAGACCGCACACTCCCCGTCTCTGCGATCTCCAGACCGCACACTCCTTGTCTCTGCGATCTCCAGACCGCACACTCCCCGTCTCTGCGATCTCCTCCTGACCGCACACTCCCCGTCTCTGCGATCTCCTCCTGACCGCACACTCCCCGTCTCTGCGATCTCCTCCTGACCGCACACTCCCCGTCTCTGTGATCTCCTCCGGACCGCACACTCCCCGTCTCTGCGATCTCCTCCAGACCGCACACTCCCCGTCTCTGCGATCTGCTCCAGACCGCACACTCCCCGTCTCTGCGATCTCCAGACCGCACACTCCCCGTCTCTGCGATCTCCTCCAGACCGCACACTCCCTGTCTCTGCGATCTCCAGACCGCACACTCCCCGTCTCTGCGATCTCCTCCAGACCGCACCCTCCCCGTCTCTGCGATCTCCAGACCGCACACTCCCCGTCTCTGCGATCTCCAGACCGCACCCTCCCCGTCTCTGCGATCTCCAGACCGCACACTCCCCGTCTCTGCGATCTCCAGACCGCACACTCCCTGTCTCTGCGATCTCCAGACCGCACACTCCCCGTCTCTGCGATCTCCAGACCGCACACTCCCCGTCTCTGCGATCTCCACCAGACCGCACACTCCCCGTCTCTGCGATCTCCAGACCGCACACTCCCCGTCTCTGTGATCTGCTCCAGACCGCACACTCCCCGTCTCTGCGATCTCCACCAGACCGCACACTCCCCGTCTCTGCGATCTCCACCAGACCGCACACTCCCCGTCTCTGCGATCTCCTCCAGACCGCACACTCCCCGTCTCTGCGATCTCCAGACCGCACACTCCCCGTCTCTGCGATCTCCAGACCGCACACTCCCCGTCTCTGCGATCTCCAGACCGCACACTCCCCGTCTCTGCGATCTCCTCCAGACCGCACACTCCCCGTCTCTGCGATCTCCACCAGACCGCACACTCCCCGTCTCTGCGATCTCCACCAGACCGCACACTCCCCGTCTCTGCGATCTCCACCAGACCGCACACTCCCCGTCTCTGCGATCTCCTCCAGACCGCACACTCCCTGTCTCTGCGATCTCCAGACCGCACACTCCCCGTCTCTGCGATCTCCACCAGACTGCACACTCCCCGTCTCTGTGATCTCCACCAGACCGCACACTCCCCGTCTCTGCGATCTCCTCCAGACCGCACACTCCCCGTCTCTGCGATCTGCTCCAGACCGCACACTCCCCGTCTCTGCGATCTCCAGACCGCACACTCCCCGTCTCTGTGATCTCCTCCAGACCGCACACTCCCCGTCTCTGCGATCTCCTCCAGACCGCACACTCCCCGTCTCTGCGATCTGCTCCAGACCGCACACTCCCCGTCTCTGCGATCTCCTCCAGACCGCACACTCCCCGTCTCTGTGATCTCCTCCAGACCGCACACTCCCCGTCTCTGCGATCTCCTCCAGACCGCACACTCCCCGTCTCTGCGATCTGCTCCAGACCGCACACTCCCCGTCTCTGCGATCTCCTCCAGACCGCACACTCCCCGTCTCTGCGATCTCTTCCAGACCGCACACCCCCCGTCTCTGCGATCTCCTCCAGACCGCACACTCCCCGTCTCTGTGATCTCCTCCAGACCGCACACTCCCCGTCTCTGTGATCTGCTCCAGACCGCACACTCCCCGTCTCTGCGATCTCCAGACCGCACACTCCCAGTCTCTGCGATCTCCTCCAGACCGCACACTCCCCGTCTCTGCGATCTCCTCCAGACCGCACACTCCCCGTCTCTGCGATCTCCTCCAGACCGCACACTCCCCGTCTCTGCGATCTCCTCCAGACCGCACAGTCCCCGTCTCTGCGATCTCCTCCAGACCGCACACTCCCCGTCTCTGCGATCTCCTCCAGACCGCACACTCCCCGTCTGTGCGATCTCCTCCAGACCGCACACTCCCCGTCTCTGCGATCTGCTCCAGACCGCACACTCCCCGTCTCTGCGATCTGCTCCAGACCGCACACTCCCCGTCTCTGCGATCTGCTCCAGACCGCACACTCCCCGTCTCTGCGATCTGCTACAGACCGCACACTCCCCGTCTCTGCGATTTCCAGACCGCACACTCCCCGTCTCTGCGATCTCCAGACCGCACACTCCCCGTCTCTGCGATCTGCTCCAGACCGCACACTCCCCGTCTCTGCGATCTCCTCCAGACCGCACACTCCCCGTCTCTGTGATCTCCTCCAGACCGCACACTCCCCGTCTCTGCGATCTCCAGACCGCACACTCCCCGTCTCTGCGATCTGCTCCAGACCGCACACTCCCTGTCTCTGCGATCTCCAGACCGCACACTCCCCGTCTCTGCGATCTGCTCCAGACCGCACACTCCCCGTCTCTGCGATCTCCAGACCGCACACTCCCCGTCTCTGCGATCTCCTCCAGACCGCACACTCCCCGTCTCTGCGATCTCCAGACCGCACACTCCCCGTCTCTGCGATCTCCAGACCGCACACTCCCCGTCTCTGCGATCTCCTCCAGACCGCACACTCCCCGTCTCTGCGATCTCCAGACCGCACACTCCCCGTCTCTGCGATCTCCAGACCGCACACTCCCCGTCTCTGTGATCTCCTCCAGACCGCACACTCCCCGTCTCTGCGATCTCCTCCAGACCGCACACTCCCCGTCTCTGCGATCTCCTCCAGACCGCACACTCCCCGTCTCTGCGATCTCCTCCAGACCGCACACTCCCCGTCTCTGCGATCTCCTCCAGACAGCACACTCCCCGTCTCTGCGATCTCCTCCAGACCGCACACTCCCCGTCTCTGCGATCTCCTCCAGACCGCACACTCCCCGTCTCTGCGATCTCCTCCAGACCGCACACTCCCCGTCTCTGCGATCTCCTCCAGACCGCACACTCCCCGTCTCTGCGATCTCCTCCAGACCGCACACTCCCCGTCTCTGCGATCTCCAGACCGCACACTCCCCGTCTCTGCGATCTCCTCCAGACCGCACACTCCCCGTCTCTGCGATCTCCTCCAGACCGCACACTCCCCGTCTCTGCGATCTCCAGACCGCACACTCCCCGTCTCTGCGATCTGCTCCAGACCGCACACTCCCCGTCTCTGCGATCTCCTCCAGACCGCACACTCCCCGTCTCTGCGATCTCCTCCAGACAGCACACTCCCCGTCTCTGTGATCTCCTCCAGACCGCACACTCCCCGTCTCTGCGATCTCCTCCAGACTGCACACTCCCCGTCTCTGCGATCTCCTCCAGACCGCACACTCCCTGTCTCTGCGATCTGCTCCAGACCGCACACTCCCCGTCTCTGCGATCTCCTCCAGACCGCACACTCCCCGTCTCTGCGATCTCCTCCAGACCGCACACTCCCCGTCTCTGCGATCTCCAGACCGCACACTCCCCGTCTCTGCGATCTCCTCCAGACCGCACACTCCCTGTCTCTGCGATCTCCTCCAGACCGCACACTCCCTGTCTCTGCGATCTGCTCCAGACCGCACACTCCCCGTCTCTGCGATCTCCTCCAGACCGCACACTCCCCGTCTCTGCGATCTCCTCCAGACCGCACACTCCCCGTCTCTGCGATCTCCTCCGGACCGCACACTCCCCGTCTCTGCGATCTCCTCCAGACCGCACACTCCCCGTCTCTGCGATCTCCTCCAGACCGCACACTCCCCGTCTCTGCGATCTCCTCCAGACCGCACACTCCCCATCTCTGCGATCTCCAGACCGCACACTCCCCGTCTCTGCGATCTGCTCCAGACCGCACACTCCCCGTCTCTGCGATCTGCTCCAGACCGCACACTCCCCGTCACTGCGATCTCCAGACCGCACACTCCCCGTCACTGCGATCTCCAGACCGCACACTCCCCGTCTGTGCGATCTCCAGACCGCACACTCCCCGTCTCTGCGATCTCCTCCAGACCGCACACTCCCCGTCTCTGCGATCTCCTCCAGACCGCACACTCCCCGTCTCTGCGATCTCCTCCAGACCGCACACTCCCCGTCTCTGCGATCTCCTCCAGACCGCACACTCCCCGTCTGTGCGATCTCCTCCAGACCGCACACTCCCCGTCTCTGCGATCTGCTCCAGACCGCACACTCCCCGTCTCTGCGATCTGCTCCAGACCGCACACTCCCCGTCTCTGCGATCTATTCCAGACCGCACACTCCCCGTCTCTGCGATTTCCAGACCGCACACTCCCCGTCTCTGCGATCTCCTCCAGACCGCACACTCCCCGTCTCTGCGATTTCCAGACCGCACACTCCCCGTCTCTGCGATCTCCAGACCGCACACTCCCCGTCTCTGCGATCTGCTCCAGACCGCACACTCCCTGTCTCTGCGATCTCCAGACCGCACACTCCCCGTCTCTGCGATCTGCTCCAGACCGCACACTCCCCGTCTCTGCGATCTCCAGACCGCACACTCCCCGTCTCTGCGATCTCCTCCAGACCGCACACTCCCTGTCTCTGCGATCTCCAGACCGCACACTCCCCGTCTCTGCGATCTCCAGACCGCACACTCCCCGTCTCTGCGATCTCCTCCAGACCGCACACTCCCCGTCTCTGCGATCTCCAGACCGCACACTCCCCGTCTCTGCGATCTCCAGACCGCACACTCCCCGTCTCTGTGATCTCCTCCAGACCGCACACTCCCCGTCTCTGCGATCTCCTCCAGACCGCACACTCCCCGTCTCTGCGATCTCCTCCAGACCGCACACTCCCCGTCTCTGCGATCTCCTCCGGACCGCACAGTCCCCGTCTCTGCGATCTCCTCCAGACCGCACACTCCCTGTCTCTGCGATCTCCAGACCGCACACTCCCCGTCTCTGCGATCTCCAGACCGCACACTCCCCGTCTCTGCGATCTCCTCCAGACCGCACACTCCCTGTCTCTGCGATCTCCAGACCGCACACTCCCCGTCTCTGCGATCTCCAGACCGCACACTCCCCGTCTCTGCGATCTCCTCCAGACCGCACACTCCCCGTCTCTGCGATCTCCAGACCGCACACTCCCTGTCTCTGCGATCTCCTCCAGACCGCACACTCCCCGTCTCTGCGATCTCCTCCAGACCGCACACTCCCCGTCTGTGCGATCTCCTCCAGACCGCACACTCCCCGTCTCTGCGATCTGCTCCAGACCGCACACTCCCCGTCTCTGCGATCTGCTCCAGACCGCACACTCCCCGTCTCTGCGATCTATTCCAGACCGCACACTCCCCGTCTCTGCGATTTCCAGACCGCACACTCCCCGTCTCTGCGATCTCCTCCAGACCGCACACTCCCCGTCTCTGCGATTTCCAGACCGCACACTCCCCGTCTCTGCGATCTCCAGACCGCACACTCCCCGTCTCTGCGATCTGCTCCAGACCGCACACTCCCTGTCTCTGCGATCTCCAGACCGCACACTCCCCGTCTCTGCGATCTGCTCCAGACCGCACACTCCCCGTCTCTGCGATCTCCAGACCGCACACTCCCCGTCTCTGCGATCTCCTCCAGACCGCACACTCCCTGTCTCTGCGATCTCCAGACCGCACACTCCCCGTCTCTGCGATCTCCAGACCGCACACTCCCCGTCTCTGCGATCTCCTCCAGACCGCACACTCCCCGTCTCTGCGATCTCCAGACCGCACACTCCCCGTCTCTGCGATCTCCAGACCGCACACTCCCCATCTCTGTGATCTCCTCCAGACCGCACACTCCCCGTCTCTGCGATCTCCTCCAGACCGCACACTCCCCGTCTCTGCGATCTCCTCCAGACCGCACACTCCCCGTCTCTGCGATCTCCTCCGGACCGCACACTCCCCGTCTCTGCGATCTCCTCCAGACCGCACACTCCCCGTCTCTGCGATCTCCTCCAGACAGCACACTCCCCGTCTCTGTGATCTCCTCCAGACCGCACACTCCCCGTCTCTGCGATCTCCTCCAGACTGCACACTCCCCGTCTCTGCGATCTCCTCCAGACCGCACACTCCCCGTCTCTGCGATCTCCTCCAGACTGCACACTCCCTGTCTCTGCGATCTGCTCCAGACCGCACACTCCCCGTCTCTGCGATCTCCTCCAGACTGCACACTCCCCGTCTCTGCGATCTCCTCCAGACCGCACACTCCCCGTCTCTGCGATCTCCAGACCGCACACTCCCCGTCTCTGCGATCTCCTCCAGACCGCACACTCCCTGTCTCTGCGATCTCCTCCAGACCGCACACTCCCTGTCTCTGCGATCTGCTCCAGACCGCACACTCCCCGTCTCTGCGATCTCCTCCAGACTGCACACTCCCCGTCTCTGCGATCTCCTCCAGACCGCACACTCCCCGTCTCTGCGATCTCCTCCGGACCGCACACTCCCCGTCTCTGCGATCTCCTCCAGACCGCACACTCCCCATCTCTGCGATCTCCTCCAGACCGCACACTCCCCGTCTCTGCGATCTGCTCCAGACCGCACACTCCCCGTCTCTGCGATCTCCAGACCGCACACTCCCCGTCTCTGCGATCTCCAGACCGCACACTCCCCGTCTCTGCGATCTCCTCCAGACCGCACACTCCCCGTCTCTGCGATCTCCTCCAGACCGCACACTCCCCGTCTCTGCGATCTGCTCCAGACCGCACACTCCCCGTCTCTGCGATCTCCTCCAGACCGCACACTCCCCGTCTCTGCGATCTCCAGACTGCACACTCCCCGTCTCTGCGATCTCCTCCAGACCGCACACTCCCCGTTTCTGCGATCTCCAGACCGCACACTCCCCGTCTCTGCGATCTCCTCCAGACCGCACACTCCCCGTCTCTGCGATCTCCTCCAGACCGCACACTCCCCGTTTCTGCGATCTCCAGACCGCACACTCCCCGTCTCTGCGATCTCCTCCAGACCGCACACTCCCCGTTTCTGCGATCTCCAGACTGCACACTCCCCGTCTCTGCGATCTCCTCCAGACCGCACACTCCCCGTCTCTGCGATCTGCTCCAGACCGCACACTCCCCGTCTCTGCGATCTCCTCCAGACCGCACACTCCCCGTCTCTGCGATCTCCTCCAGACCGCACACTCCCCGTCTCTGCGATCTCCTCCAGACCGCACACTCCCCGTCTCTGCGATCTCCAGACCGCACACTCCCCGTCTCTGCGATCTCCTCCAGACCGCCAGCTTCTGAGGCATGTCTCTGTGAGCTTTTGTGCATTTTAATAGCTCTGCCATTGGTGACCATGCCTTCAGTTACCCGGACCTGAACGTCTGTAATACCCTCCCTGAATCTCCACCTCTTCCTCACTTTCCTCCTTCAAAAGAACACTCCATAAAGCTGACCTCGTTCACCCAGGCTCCTATCCCGATATTGCCTCGGTGTTTTATTTTATCATAGAATCCACTGTGCTGAGGGAGGCCATTTGGCCCATCGAGCCTGTGCCAATAACAATCCCGCCCAGGTCCTATCTCCATAACCCCACCAATTTACCCTCCTAATCTCCCTGACAACAGGCAATTGGATATGGCCAGTTAACCTACATTTTTGCTGTCTGAACTGATCCACTTCAGATCAGCCATGATCTTATTGAATGGCGGGGCAGGCTCGAAGGGCTGGATGGCCTACTCCTGCTCCTATTGCTTATGCTCGTATGTTCAAAGCTTTCACTTCCCCTGGTACCTGGGCAAGTGGCTAGCCCTCAGAGTGGGCAGGCTGGCAGCGAATGCCAATGAACTGCTGAGTGGTACAGGCTCTTAACTGTTCAAACCCCCGTTGCTACCCACACCTGAGATGTTTTGCCTCCTTCACAATGTTTCGGGTGTGGCCGAGGTGAGGAATCTCTGAGATCGCTCTATTTTTGTCTCCTAACCAGGTGAAGATTGGAGGTGGGACAGGGCTGGGGGGTGCAGGAGCAGGGGGGTGGACCTCAGTCATCTCTGTCCGAAGCAGCTAACCCCTTGTGCTCAGCGGCTAACCCTCTGGAATCTCTTTGCCCTTCATCTCCAGGGTGCGGCGGCTAATCCCGAGAACCAGGACCAGCAGCAGAAGCTTCGGGAGGCAGCGGAGGGTTTGCGAGTTGTCACCAACTCAGCTGCTCAGAATGCCATCAAAAAGAAGTTGATTAATCGGCTGGAGGTAAGTTTTTCAGACACACTTTTATTTTAGCTACATTCCAGCAATCAAACGATATTTGACAACCTGCAAACTCTGCCCATCGAGTTTGTACCGACAATATCCACCACTAAAGCTGCATTAATCCCATTTTCCTGCACTTGTCCCATATCCTTGCATGTTTCAAGTGCTTGTCCAAGTATTTTTTAAAGGTTATAAGGTTTTGGAACTCCACAACCTGTGTGGAGGTCAGTCACCAGTGGAGTGCCCCAGGGATCTGTTCTGGGACCCTTGCTGTTTGTCATTTTCATAAATGACCTAGATGAGGAAGTGGAGGGATGGGTTAGCAAGTTCGCCGACGATACGAAGATTGGTGGTGTTGTGGATGGTCTGGAGGGATGTCAGAAGTTGCAACGGGACATAGATAGGATGCAAGACTGGGCGGAGAAGTGGCAGATGGACTTCAACGCAGATAAATGTGTAGTGGTCCATTTTGGCAGGACTAATGGGATGAAGGAGTACAATATCAAGGGTAGGAGTCTTAGCAGTGTTGAAGAGCAGAAGGATCTTGGGGTCCGGGTCCATAGGACTCTTAAATTGGCCTCTCAGGTGGAGGATGTGGTCAAGAAGGCGGATGGTGTACTGGCCTTCATTAATCGAGGGATTGAGTTTAGGAGTCGGGAGGTAATGCTGCAACTTTATAAGACGCTTGTCAGACCCCACTTGGAGTACTGTGCGCAGTTCTGGTCGCCTCACTACAGGAAGGATGTGGAAGCCATTGAGAGGGTGCAGAGGAGATTTACAAGGATGTTGCCTGGATTGGGAGGCATGCCTTATGAAGATAGGTTGAGGGAGCTGGGACTCTTCTCCCTGGAGAAGGATGAGTGGCGACCTGATAGAGGTTTATAAGATGTTGAGAGGAATAGATAGGGTGGATTCTCGGAGGCTATTTCCCAGGGCTGAAATGGTCGCTACGAGAGGACACAGGTTTAAGGTGCTGGGGAGCAGGTACAGAGGAGATGTCAGGGGTAAGTTTTTCACTCAGAGGGTGGTGAGTGAGTGGAATCGGCTGCTGTCGGTGGTGGTGGAGGCGAACTTGCTGGGGTCTTTTAAAAGACTTCTGGATGACTATATGGGATCTAATGGCATTGGGAGTTACAGATAGGTCTATGTCTTAGTAGGTATAGATGTGATCGGCACAACTTGTGGGCTGAAGGGCCTGTTTGTGCTGTAGTGTTCTATGTTCTAACCTTCCCAGGCGCTGCATTTCAGATTCTCACACCCTCTGTCCCCCTCTGAATCTCCCAGCACTCACCCTACAGCCTTGCCCCCTTGTGGGAGAATGGATTTCTTCTGAAAAATAATTTTAATGAAATGTGAGGTCGCTCGCCCCCGACAAGTTGATGCAAGATGAGTGTGAAACCTCTGGGGCCGATGGAAGCCGGGCAGTGTGTGACTTTGATCGGAATATCAGGCTGGGAATGTGAGGAATGTGTTGACCTGCGACCTGATCACAGGAGGGCTTATACAGGCAGGAGCTAAATTTAGAGAAACCATTCCAGCGGAGAGAGAACTCTCAATGGAGCTGCCTGTGGGAAACTTATTAGCATTCTTCGAGCTGTCCATTCCACAGCGGGCGAACACCAAATGGTATGTTGGCCTTCAGAGCGAGAGAATGCTGGAGCAGGGATGTATTGCAGAGGTTATACAGGGCCTCGGTGAAGACATATTTGGAATAACTGCGTGCAGTTTTGGTCTCCTGATCTGAGGAAGGGTGTTCTTGCCCTCAAAAAAGTGCCGCGAAGGTTCACCAGGCTGATTCCAGGGATGAAGAGGCTGATGTATGAGGAGAGATTGAGTTGGTTGGGATTGGATTCGCTGGAATTTAGAAGAATGAGGGGGGAACATAAGAACATAAGAAATAGGAGCAGGAGTAGGCCATCTAGCCCTTCGAGCCTGCCCCACCATTCAATAAGATCATGGCTGATCTGAAGTGGATCAGTTCCACTTTCCCGCCCTCTCCCCATAACCCTTAATCCCCTTGGCTACCAAAATCCTATCTACCCGTGTCTTAAATATATTTAGTGAGGTAGCCTCCACCACTTCAACGGGCAGAGAATTCCAGAGATTCACCACCCTTTGAGTGAAGAAGTTCCTCCTCAACTCCGATCTAAACTGCACCACCCTTATCTTGAGGCTGTGCCCTCTAGTCCTGCTGTCCTTTCTGAGTGGGAAGAATCTCTCTACCTCTACCCTATCCATCCCCTTCACTAACTTATACGTCTCTATAAGATCCCCCCTCATCCTTCTAAACTCCAACGAGTACAGACCCAGTCTATTTAGTCTCTCTTCATAGTCCAACCCCCTCATCTCCGGTATCAGCCTAGTGAACCTCCTCTGCACTCCCTCCAAGGCCAATATATCCTTGCGTAAGTGCGGCGACCAAAACTGCACACAGTACTCCAGCTGCGGCCTCACCAGTGCCCTGTACAGTTGCAGCAAGACCTCCCTACTTTTATATTCAATCCCCCTCGCTATGAAGGCCAGCATCCCATTCGCCTTCCTGATCACCTGCTGCACCTGCAGACTGGGTTTTTGCGACTCATGCACAAGGACCCCCAGGTCCCTCTGCACCGTAGCATGCTGCAGCTTTTCGCCTTTTAAATAATAATCCCTCCTACTATTATTCCTGCCAAAGTGGATAACCTCACACTTGCTAACATTGTACTCCATCTGCCAGGTCCTCACCCACTCGCTCAGCCTATCCAGATCCCTCTGCAGACTTTCCACACCCTCCACGCAATTTGCTTTTCCACTTATCTTCGTGTCATCAGCAAATTTCGACACCCTACACTCAGCTCCCTCCTCCAGATCATCTGTATAAATGGTAAATAGCTGAGGCCCCAGCACCGATCCCTGCGGCACTCCACTAGTCACCAACCACCAATCAGAATAGCACCCACTGATACCAACTCTCTGCCTCCTATTAGACAGCCAATCCTCTATCCACGCTAACCTTACCCCCAACTCCGTGCACCCTAACCTTCTGAAGCAACCTTTTGTGAGGCACCTTATCGAACGCCTTCTGGAAATCGAGAAACACCACATCCACCGGTTCCCCTCTATCCATCGCACTAGACACATCCTCATAGAATTCCAATAAATTCGTCAGACACGACTTCCCCTTAATGAATCCGTGCTGCGTCTGCTCTATCAAACCATTCTAAGAACATAAGAACATAAGAAATAGGAGCAGGAGTAGGCCATCTAGCCCCTCGAGCCTACCCCACCATTCAATAAGATCATGGCTGATCTGTCGTGGCTCAGTTCCACATTCCCGCCCTCTCCCCATAACCCTTAATCCCCTCGCTTATCAAAAACCTATCAACCCGCGT
The DNA here is from genome assembly GCF_965287045.1 of Carcharhinus amblyrhynchos. Lineage (NCBI taxonomy): Eukaryota > Metazoa > Chordata > Chondrichthyes > Carcharhiniformes > Carcharhinidae > Carcharhinus > Carcharhinus amblyrhynchos. The sequence continues at coordinate 114,491 of NW_027650078.1, read as the reverse complement.
CTTAAAAATATTTAGCGAGGCAGCCTCCACCACTTCAACGGGCAGAGAATTCCAGAGATTCACCACCCTTTGAGTTAAGAAGTTCCTCCTCAACTCCGTTCTAAACCGCCCCCCCTTTATCTTGAGGCTGTGCCCCCTAGTCCTACTGTCCTTTCTGAGCGGGAAGAGTCTCTCCACCTCTATCCTATCCATCCCATTCAACATCTTATATGTCTCAATGAGATCTCCCCTCATTCTTCTAAACTCTAACGAGTACAAGCCTAGTTTATTCAGCCTCTCCTCATAGTTCAACCCCCTCAACTCCGGAATCAGCCTAGTAAACCTCCTCTGCACTCCCTCCGAGGCCAAAATATCCTTGCATAAATGTGGCGACCAAAACTGCACACAGTACTCCAGCTGCGGCCTCACCAATGCCCTATACAGCTGCAGCAAGACCTCCCTACTTTTATATTCTTCTCAAGGTGCCTCGCTATTTCTTCTTTGATGACTAGGAGTCTCCTAGTAACCTATAAAATTCTAACAGGACCAGACAGGGTTGATGCAGCAAGGATGTTCTCAACCGTGGGGAGTCCAGAACCAGGGGTCACAGTCTCACGGTTCAGGGGGAGACCATTTAGGACTGAGATGAGGAGACATTTCTTCACCCAAAGAGTGGTCTTTCTGTAGCATTCTCCACAGAAAGTAATTGAAGCCAAAAGGTTAATATTTCCAAAAAGGAGTTAGATGTAGGGTTGGGGGACGGAGAAGTCTAAGTTTAAAGTTCATTTATCCGTGTCACAAGTAGGTTAACATTAACACTGCAATGAAGTTACTGTGAAAATGCCCCAGTTGCCCACACTCTGGGTTACACTGAGGGAGAGTTCAGCACAGCCTAACCAGCGTGTCTTTGGGAGGAAACCGGAGCACCCGGTGGGGGGGGAAACCCAGGCCGATACGGGGAGAACATGCAGACTCCACACAGGCAGTGACCCGAGCCGGGAATCGAACCTGGGTCCCCGGCGCTGCAGTGCTAACCCACTGTGCCACCAGAGCCTGTGAGGGAGCCATCTGTAAATGACAACGTGCAAACGATGATCCGGAAATTAAGCTCGGGTGCTGAGAGCCTGCGTGGGTCCAACTGCTCACTGAATAAACTCAGTGCATTGTCTGGGAAACCAGTTTAATTCGTTAATGCCCATCTCGATCGCCCAGCGATACCTACGGAAGTAAATATATTTGATTTGTTTGAAATGTTGACTCTGTTCTCAATTAGAACGCAGCTAAACAAGCAGCAGCCTCAGCGACACAAACCATCGCCGCGTCCCAGAACGCATCGTCATCCAATAAAAACACAGCGGCACACCAACAACTGGTCCAGAGCTGTAAGGTATGAAAAATTTCAAAGGGTTTGACCGGAACCTGGGCCGGTTCCTCTTCTGGGTAGTTCTTTACAGGCATAAATATCAGGAACATTCCCTGATCCCATTCACCACTTTCCCCCCCTGCACCAAAACGGGGGGGACGGGACATGTCGCTCTGACCTTTCACCCCTGGCTCGCGGTTCCAGTAACGTGGAGATGCCGGCGTTGGACTGAGGTACAACGCAAAGAAACCCCAGTGTAAAGTCCACAACCTGGTGTTGTGGGATTTCTTTGTCACGGTTCCAAATCAAGGTCCAAATTAATTGGGTGAAGGTTTGCTCAACCTTGGAGGATCCTGGATTGGAACAGAAATTGGTGAATTGCTCACGTAATCCATTGAATCCCCGCTCTGCAGAAGAGGCCAGTCGGCCCATCCAGTCTACACTGACTCTCTGACGGAGTATCTTACCCAGGCCCTCTCCCCTGCCCTATCCCTCTAACCTCGCACATTCCTGACAGCTAAACCATCGAACCTGTACACCTTACACCGAGGGACAATCCTCCTGACACTAAGGGTCAATTTTAGCACGGCCAATCCATCTAATCTGTACATCTCTGGAGTGTGGGAGGAAACCAGAGTACCCGGAGGAAACCCATCCAAATGGTACAATTAAAACAAACTACTGCAAATCCTGGAGATCTGAACTAAAAGAAACCAAATATAGGAACAACTCAGCAGGTCTGGCAGTATCTGCGGTGAGGGGAAGATTTATCCTTTGAGTCTGGGAGACTCTTCAGAGGTGAAGAGAGGTAAAAATGTGTACATGGTACACATCAGCCACTGTGTCAGTGGAGGAGGGAGGGAGCGGAGGAGGGAGTGAGGGTCGAGAGAGGAGGGGATAATGGTTGAGGGGGAAGGGAGTGAGGGTCAAGTGGGGAGGGAGTGAGGGTTGAGTGGGGAGGGAGTGAGGGTCGAGGAGGGAGGGAGTGAGAGTCGAGGGGGTAGGAAGTGAGGGCCAAGGGGATGAGGGAGTGAGGGCCGAGGGGGTGACAGACTGAAGGGGCCTTGGAGGGATTGAGGGTTGAGAGGGGAGGGATTGCAGGTCAAGGAGGGAGGGAGTAAGGTTCGAGGGTGGAGGGAGTGAGGGTCGAGTGGGGGGGGAAGTGAGGGTCAAGAGGGCAAGGAGTGAGGGTCGAGTGGTGGAGGGAGTGAGGGCCAAGTGGAGGAGGAAGTGAGGGAGCGTTGAGGAGGGGAGGATGTGAGGGTGGAGGGAGGGAGTGTCTAGGGGGAGGGAGAAAGTGTGAGGGGAGGCAGTCAGTGTCGAGGAGCTGGAGGCAGCATTGTTGCGGTGGGACTGGGGCTGGGGCACAGGGCTGGGCCGGTGGGGCTGGCGGGGGCGGGGCTGGGCTGGGGTGGGGTTGGGGTGGTGGGGCTGGGGGGGCGGGGCTGGGCTGGGGTGGGGCTGGGGGGGCGGGGCTGGGGTGGTGGGGCTGGGGGGGCGGGGCTGGGCTGGGGTGGGGCTGGGGGGGCGGGGCTGGGGTGGTGGGGCTGGGGGGCGGGGCTGGGCTGGGGTGGGGCTGGGGGGGCGGGGCTGGGGTGGTGGGGCTGGGGGGGCGGGGCTGGGCTGGGGTGGGGCTGGGGGGCGGGGCTGGGGTGGGGCTGGGGGCAGGGCGGGGCTGGGGGCGGGGCTGGGGGCAGGGCTGGGGCAGGGCTGGGGGGGCGGGGCTGGGATGGGGTGGGGCTGAGGGGGGCGGGGCTGAGGGGGGCGGGGCTGGGGGGCGGGGCTGGGGCGGGGCTGGGGCTGGGGGGGCTGGGGCTGGGGGGGCTGGGCTGGTACAGTGGGACTGGTACACTGTGAAGGGAGTTTTCTCACACACTGTGTTTCCTGCCCTCAGGCTGTTGCTGACTATATCCCACAGCTGGTACAGGGTGTCCGAGGAAGTCAAGCTGAGCCGGAGAATCTTAGTGCCCAACTCGCCCTGATTATCGCCAGCCAAAACTTCCTTCAGGTGTGTCTCTGTCTGCCTGTTCCTTCCTGTCTGTCCCTCTCTTTCTATCTTTCTCTCTCTCTCTTTATCTCTCCCAGCAACACCCCCGCCTGCACTCTCTCCGCCCCGTCTGTCCGCTCTCTCCATCCCCCCCATCTGCTCTCTTTCTCTCTCTGCCCACTCTCTCTCCCTCCTCCCCCTCCACCTGCTATCTCTCCCTCTCTCCCTCTCTCTCTGCCCGTGCACACTCTCTCTCCGCCTGCTCTCTCTCTGTCTGTCTCTCTCCCCCCCACTATCTCTCCCCCCCCCACTATCTCTCCCCCCCCCACTATCTCTCTCCCCCCCCACTATCTCTCTCCCCCCCCACTATCTCTCTCCCCCCCCACTATCTCTCTCCCCCCCACTATCTCTCTCCCCCCCACTATCTCTCTCCCCCCCACTATCTCTCTCCCCCCCACTATCTCTCTCCCCCCCACTATCTCTCTCCCCCCACTATCTCTCTCCCCCCCACTATCTCTCTCCCCCCCACTATCTCTCTCCCCCCCACTATCTCTCTCCCCCCCACTATCTCTCTCCCCCCCACTATCTCTCTCCCCCCCACTATCTCTCTCCCCCCCACTATCTCTCTCCCCCCCACTATCTCTCTCCCCCCCACTATCTCTCTCCCCCCACTATCTCTCTCCCCCCACTATCTCTCTCCCCCCCACTATCTCTCTCCCCCCACTATCTCTCTCCCCCCCACTATCTCTCTCCCCCCCAACTATCTCTCCCCCCCCCACTATCTCTCCCCCCCCCACTATCTCTCCCCCCCCCACTATCTCTCCCCCCCCCCACTATCTCTCCCCCCCCCCCACTATCTCTCCCCCCCCCACTATCTCTCCCCCCCCCACTATCTCTCCCCCCCCCACTATCTCTCCCCCCCCCACTATCTCTCCCCCCCCCACTATCTCTCCCCCCCCCACTATCTCTCCCCCCCCCACTATCTCTCCCCCCCCCACTATCTCTCTCCGCCCCCTCTGGCTCACTCTCTTTCTCTCCCTCACTCTCACCCTTGTTTTCTCTCTCTCTCTCTCTCTCTCTCCCTCATTCACTCTCTTTCTCTCCTCTCTCTCTCGCTCACTTCTGTTCTCCCTCTCTCTTTCGCACACTCTCATTCTCTCTATATCACAAAGGACAAAGAAAAGTACAATAGAGGAACAGGCCCTCCAAGCCGGAGCCGATCACAATTTCCTAAATAAACTAAAGAAAAACCATCTACCCTGACTCAGTCCCTCCATTCCCTCCCTATTCATGTCCCCAATCCAGACACCTCTTAAATGTAGTTAATGTGCAGACCTGCTCACCACCTCTGACAGCGTGTTCCAGACACCCACCCCTCTCTCTGAGGGAGTGCCGCACTGTCAGAGGGTCAGTGCTGAGGGAGTGCCGCACTGTCAGAGGGTCAGTACTGAGGGAGCGCCGCACTGTCAGAGGGTCAGTGCTGAGGGAGTGCCACACTGTCAGAGGGTCAGTACTGAGGGAGTGCCGCACTGTCAGAGGGTCAGTACTGAGGGAGTGCCGCACTGTCAGAGGGTCAGTGCTGAGGGAGTGCCACACTGTCAGAGGGTCAGTGCTGAGGGAGTGCCACACTGTCAGAGGGTCAGTGCTTAGGGAGTGCCGCACTGTCAGAGGGTCAGTGCTGTGGGAGTGTGGCACTGTCAGAGGGTCAGTGCTGAGGGAGCGCCGCACTGTCAGAGGGTCAGTGCTGTGGGAGTGTGGCACTGTCAGAGGGTCAGTACTGAGGGAGTGCCGCACTGTCAGAGGGTCAGTGCTGTGGGAGTGCCGCACTGTCAGAGGGTCAGTGCTGAGGGAGTGCCACAGTCAGAGGGTCAGTGCTTAGGGAGTGCCGCACTGTCAGAGGGTCAGTGCTGTAGGGAGTGTGGCACTGTCAGAGGGTCAGTGCTGAGGGAGCGCCGCACTGTCAGAGGGTCAGTGCTGTTGGGAGTGTGGCACTGTCAGAGGGTCAGTACTGAGGGAGTGCCGCACTGTCAGAGGGTCAGTGCTGAGGGAGTGCCGCACTGTCAGAGGGTCAGTGCTGAGGGAGTGCCACACTGTCAGAGGGTCAGTGCTGTGGGAGTGCCGCACTGTCAGAGGGTCAGTGCTGTGGGAGTGTGGCACTGTCAGAGGGTCAGTGCTGAGGGAGTGCCGCACTGTCAGAGGGTCAGTGCTGAGGGAGTGCCGCACTGTCAGAGGGTCAGTGCTGAGGGAGTGCCACACTGTCAGAGGGTCAGTGCTTAGGGAGTGCCGCACTGTCAGAGTGCCGCACTGTCAGAGGGTCAGTGCTGTGGGAGTGTGGCACTGTCAGAGGGTCAGTGCTGAGGGAGCGCCGCACTGTCAGAGGGTCAGTGCTGTGGGAGTGTGGCACTGTCATAGGGTCAGTACTGAGGAGTGCCGCACTGTCAGAGGGTCAGTGCTGAGGATGCCGCACTGTCAGAGGTGAGTGCCACACTGTCAGAGGTCAGTGCTGTGGGAGTGCCGCACTGTCAGAGGGTCAGTGCTGTGGGAGTGTGGCACTGTCAGAGGGTCAGTGCTGAGGGAGTGCCGCACTGTCAGAGGGTCAGTGCTGAGGGAGTGCCGCACTGTCAGAGGTCAGTGCTGTGGGAGTGCCGCACTGTCAGAGAGTCAGTGCTGAGGGAGTGCCGCACTGTCAGAGGGTCAGTGCTGTGGGAGTGCCGCACTGTCAGAGGGTCAGTCCTGAGGGAGTGCCGCACTGTCAGAGGGTCAGTGCTGTGGGAGTGCCGCACTGTCAGAGGGTCAGTGCTGAGGGAGTGCCGCACTGTCAGAGGGTCAGTGCTGAGGGAGTGCCGCACTGTCAGAGGGTCAGTGCTGAGGGAGCGCCGCACTGTCAGAGGGTCAGTGCTGAGGGGAGTGCCGCACTGTCAGAGGGTCAGTGCTGAGGGAGTGCCGCACTGTCAGAGGGTCAGTGCTGAGGGAGTGTCGCACTGTCAGAAGGGTCAGTGCTGAGGGAGTGCCGCACTGTCAGAGGGTCAGTGCTGAGGGAGTGCCGGCCGCACTGTCAGAGGGTCAGTGCTGAGGAGTGCCGCACTGTCAGAGGGTCAGTGCTGAGGGAATGTGGCACTGTCAGAGGGTCAGTGCTGAGGGAGTGCCGCACTGTCAGAGGGTCAGTACTGAGGGAGTGCCGCACTGTCAGAGGGTCAGTACTGAGGGAGTGCCGCACTGTCAGAGGGTCAGTGCTGAGGGAATGTGGCACTGTCGTAGGTGACATCTTCCCGATGAAACATGAGGCCACATCAATCCTGTGAGCTGGGTGTAGATTGTCCAGTGGCGGAGTGAGGTCCTGGCCAATACTCACAGTTGCTGAAACCAGGCGTCTAACCACTATCACGTTGCTGTTGGCGGGATCTTGCTGTGTAAATTGGCTGCAGCATTTCCTACATCCCAGCCTGCTGGGTCATTCCTTGCAAAGCTTTGGGCCTTGCTGAGGTTGTCTAAGGCGCTACAGAAATGTCAGTTTTTCTGAGCCTTGCCCTTGTGTTTCTCCAGCCGGGGAGTAAGATGGTTTCGTCTGCTAAAGCCGCCGTTCCCACTGTCACTGACCAGGCGGCTGCCATGCAGCTGGGCCAGTGCGCCAAGAACCTCGCCACAAGCCTCGCCGAGCTCCGAACCTCCGTACAGAAGGTCAGTAATAGCCGCGTCCCGCTCTTCACCTCGGGCGCGTGGGAGAGACCAGACCAGGAATGATCTAAAGCGTTAGTTTGCGGTTCTCTTGACCACAGGCTCACGAAGCGTGCGGGCCGATGGAAATCGACTCCGCTCTCCACTCGGTGCAGACTCTGAGGAACGAACTCCAAGACGCCAAGATGGCAGTTGCCGATGGCCAGCTGAAACCGCTGCCTGGGGAGACGGTAAGAGGAACTTCCTTCTCTGACCCACTCTCAACTGGAGGTTGGGTCCGCCTTTGGAATGTGTTTTAAGAATCGAGATGGTGCCCAGAACTTGGGAGAAGAAACCAGGCTGGTTTGTTTTGTCCAGTTCTGGGCTCTTGGAGTCTTGAGTGTTCTGTGTCAAACAGGCCGGTGGTTTCTGTTTGTAACCATAACCCCAAAAGAACACAACCCAGAGGCATCTTAGAGTGAGATTAACCTCAGCGCAGACAATCACTGTCCACATTCTCCCCATGTCTGCGTGGGTTTCCTCCTGGTGCTCTGATTTCTTCCCACACTCCAAAGATGTGCAGATTAGGTTTATTGGCCACTTTTATCCCCACCTGGTCCTCTGGTACCCCCACCCCAGTGATTCTCTTAACCAGACAGGCTGGAGAAGGATCTAGATAGGCTGGGCGAATGGGCCAGGAAATGGCAAATGGAATTTAATGTTGGCAAGTGCGAGGTGGTCCACTTTGGTAGGAATAATGGTAGGAAGGACTATTACTTACGGGGCGAAAAACTGCAGCAGGCGACGGTGCAGAGGGACCTCGGGGTCCTTGTGCATGAGTCGCAAAAACCCAGCTTGCAGGTGCAGCAGGTGGTCAGGAAGGCGAATGGGATGCTGGCCTTCATAGCGAGAGGGATTGAATATAAAAGTAGGGAGGTCTTGCTGCAGCTGTATAGGGCATTGGTGAGGCCGCAGCTGGAGTACTGTGTGCAGTTTTGGTCACCGCACTTACGCAAGGATATTTTAGCCTTGGAGGGAGTGCAGAGGAGGTTTACTGGGCTGATACCGGAGTTGAGGGGGTTGAGCTATGAGGAGAGGCTGAATAAACTAGGCTTGTACTCGTTAGAGTTTAGAAGAATGAGGGGAGATCTCATTGAGACGTATAAGATGATGAATGGGATGGATAGGATAGAGGTGGAGAGGCTCTTCCTGCTCAGAAAGGACAGTAGGACTAGGGGGCACAGCCTCAAGATAAAGGGGGGGCGTTTTAGAACGGAGTTGAAGAGGAACTTCTTCACGCAAAGGGTGGTGAATCTCTGGAATTCTCTGCCCGTTGAAGTGGTGGAGGCTGCCTCGCTAAATATTTTTAAGACGCGGGTTGATGGGTTTTTGATAAGCGAGGGGATTAAGGGTTATGGGGAGAGGGCGGGAATGTGGAACTGAGCCACGACAGATCAGCCATGATCTTATTGAATGGCGGGGCAGGCTCAAAGGGCTAGATGGCCTACTCCTGCTCCTATTTCTTATGTTCTTATGTACTTATGTTCTTATAGACTAGGAATGTTTTCCTCTGGAGTGTAGGGGTGATCTTATAGAAGTCTACCAGCTAGATAGTCAATACCTTTTCCCAAAGATCGAGGAGTCTAAAACTCGAGGGTGTGGGTTTATGGTGAGAGGGTCCAGTGGGGACAATTTTTTCACACAGAGGGTGGTGAGTGTCTGGAACGAGCTTCCAGAGGTAGTAGTAGAGGCGGCTACAATTTTGTCCTTTGAAAAGCGTTTGAACAGTTACATGAGTGTAGAGGGATATGGGCCAAACGCAGGCTTACGGGTTAAAGAAAGAGAGCAGCATGGACAAGTTGGGCCAAAGGGCCTGTTTCCATGCTGTAAACCATCCCTGAACTATCTCTGGATCTTCCACTCCAATCTCCTTTGGTCCCCAGTCCTGCCTGGGGGTGAAATGATTAATCCTAGAATTCCTATTGTGCAGGAGGAGGCCATTCGGCCCATCAAGTCTGCACCGGCCACAATCCCACCCAGACCCCGTCTTCATAACCTCTGCAGCTTATCTCTGTCCCTCTGCAAACGGTAACATCCATCCTCACTGTCTACAACTCCTCCGACTTTGGTGTCGTCAGCAAGTTTACTAACCCATCCTTCTACACCCTCATCTAGGTCATTTATAAAAATGACAAACAGCAGAGGCCCCAAAACAGATCCCTGAGGGACACCACTCGTAACCATTTGCACGTTCTCCCTGTGTCTGTGTGGGTTTCCTCCGGATGCTCCGATTTCTTCCCACACTCCAGAGGCGTGCAGGTTAGCATGGTTTATTGGCCGTGCTAAATTGACCCTAGTGTCGGATGGACGAGCAGGGTAAATATGTGGGGGTACAGGGCCTGGGTGGGATTGTGGTCAGTGCGGAGTCGACGGGCCAAATGGCCTCCTTCCGCACTATAGGGATCCTATCATTCTAACTGGGCTCGACACAGCGTTAACCAGAGCTCTATCAACCCTGCTCCAATATGGACTGAAGTCCAGTTGTTCAGTTCTGAAGTACAATCTTTGGTTACCCAGCTTTGAGCAAATCTGTTGCAAAGCCAAGTGTGTTCTCCAATAGGGGCTATCTAAAAGCAGCTTGTTGTTGTTGTTGTATGAATGTTTGTGTTTTGTACCTCACCTGTAGTGTCTATTGGAAAACTAGTTTCTTTTAACTTGCTCCAGCAGGTTGATGCTGTTCCGTTATGTCTAATGTCCTCAAGATTGTAATCTAAGTTACATTAACACAGGAACACAAGAATTTGAAGGGTCGCCAGCCCTTCGAGCCTGCCCCACCGTCCTGGCTGATCTGTGCCAGCCCCAGCCCCGTTTCTGGGCCTTTTCCCCTCGATTCCTCGATCCATCAAATATTGACCCACCTCCACTTTTAATGTTCCTAATGATCCAGCCTCCACCATCCTTTGGGGCGGAGAATTGGCCGTGTGTGGCACGGTAGCACAGTGGGTTAGCACTGCTGCTTCACAGCTCCAGGGTCCTGGGTTCGATTCCTGGCTCGGGTCACTGTCTGTGTGGAGTTTGCACATTCTCCTTGTGTCTGCTTGGGTTTCCTCCAGGCGCTCCGGTTTCCTCCCACAGAGATGTGCGGATTAGGTTGATTGGACACGCTAAAATTGCCCCTTAGTGTCCTGAGATTTGTAGGTTAGAGGGATTAGTGGGTAAATATGTAGGGATATGGAGGTAGGGCCTAATTGGGATTATGGTCGGTACAGACTTGATGGGCCAAATGGCCTCTTTCTGTGCAGTAGGGATTCTATTCCAGAATTCAAGAGATTCAGCATCCTCTGTGAGAAGAAATTTTGACGCACCTCTGGTTCTTTATCTTGTAGCTGTGTCCCCTTGTTCAACACTCTCTCACTAGAGACATCTCAGCATCTACTCTGTCAAGCCCCCTCAGACCCTTCCAGGTTTGAATAAGCTCACCCCTCACTCTTCTCACCTCCCAAGGAACACAGAGCCAGACTATTTAGTCTCTCCTGACAGGACAACCCTCTGATCCCAGGAATTAGCCCTGTTAAATCTCCTTTGGAATGCCTCCAATGTTACTCTGTGCAATGTTAACAAAATACATTCGCCAACAAGGATAACGAGGACCTCTGGGTGTCTCAAGTAATCCTTCAAGGATTAAGGGGATTAGACCAAGGCCTGGCAGATAAAATTGCATAATTTCATCCAGTCAGTTGCTTAACCAACCCAATAGAAATCAAAATACACACCTGAAGTTTATTTATTTATTAGTCACACGTAGGCTTACATTAACACTGCAATGAAGTAACTGTGAAAATCCCCTAGTCAGCTGTTCGGGTTACACTGAGGGAGAATTTAGCACGGCCAATGCACCCTAACCTTTCGGGCAGTGGGAGGAAACCGGAGCACTGGAAGAAACCCATGCAGACACAAGGAGAACGTGCACACTCCACACAGTGAACCCAAACCAGGAATTGAACCCGGGTCCCTGGCGCTGAGAGGCGGCAGTACTAACCGCTGTGCCACTGTGCTGCCTCAAAGTCAGGACTTATTTATAGCCCTTTTACAGGTACGTGACAGTTTGGGGAGGGAGTATCATCACCTCAGCACCATGAAAATCCGATGGAACTGACTCCACGAAACGTTTCCCACCAATATCCTCATCTCCATCCTCTAGTCCCACGAACCGAGATCAGTGTACAGCATAGTGTGTACCACATTACTGCCCTAGCTGGATTGGTCGTGCTAAATTTCTCCTTAGTGTCCAAAGATGTGTTGGTTAGGTTGATTGCCCATGGTACCTCTCCCCTTACAGTTCCAAGGTTAGGAGGGTTAGAGGGATAAATACAATGGGCTGAATGGCCTCATTCTCCGCCGTAGGGATTCAATGAGTGAGTGAGTAGCTACTGCCAACAAGGCACCCTATTTCTTCTGCTGCGTCTGTTCAGAACGAGACCCTGGTGGCCTTGCTGACAATTCCCACACCTTGAGAATGAATATAATGCTCCAAGCAAACGTAGAACACTACAGCACAAACAGGCCCTTCGGCCCACAAGTTGCGCCGATCATATCCATACCTACCAGGCCTATCTATAACCCTCAATCCCATTAAATCCCATGTACTCATCCAGAAGTCTCTTAAAAGACCCCAGCGAGTTCGCCTCTACCAACACCGACGGCAGCCGATTCCACTCACTCACCACCCTCTGAGTGAAAAACTTACCCCAACATCACTTCTGTACTTTCCTCCCCGCACCTTAAACCTGTGTCCTCTCGTAGCGACCATTTCAGCCCTGGGAAATAGCCTCCGTGAATCCACCCTATCTATTCCTCTCAACATTTTATAAACCTCTATCAGGTCGCCTCTCAACCTTCATCTCTCCAAGGAGAAAAGATCAAGCTCCCTCAACCTATCCTCATAAGGCATGCCTCCCAATCCAGGCAACATCCTTGTAAATCTCCTCTGCACCCTCTCAATAGCTTCCACATCCTTCCTATAGTGAGGCGACCAGAACTGCGCACAGTACTCCAAGTGGGGTCTGACTAGGGTCTTATAAAGTTGCAGCATTACCTTCCGACTCCTAAACTCAATCCCTCGATTAATGAAGGCCAGTACACCATACGCCTTCTTAACCACATCCTCCACCTGCGAGGCCAATTTAAGAGTCCTATGGACCCGGACCCCAAGATCCTTCTGATCCTCTACACTGCTAAGACTCCTACCCTTGATATTGTACTCCTTCATCCCATTGGACCTGCCAAAATGGACCTCTACACATTTATCCGTGTTGAAGTCCATCTGCCACTCTCCCGCCGGAAGACTGAGTTGGAATGGCAATGGTAGACTGAAGTAAGCTTGCAAAATGGATGTTTGAAATTTGGAAGGAAGGTGGTTGAAGATGAGATCAGTTTGGGTGATTTTTCAGAGTTGGGTGTGTACACTAATGGACTGTCCTCCTGCTAACTTTCCAGCTGGAGAAATGTGCTCAGGATCTGGGATGCACATCAAAGGCTGTTGGTTCCTCAATGGCACAGCTTCTGACCTGTGCAGCTCAAGGCAACGAACACTATACAGGTGGGTACAGTTCAGTGTAATGAGTACTGTACAGGTGGGTATAGTTCAGTGTAATGGGCTGTGTACAGTGGGTACAGTTCAGTGTAATGGGCTGTGTACAGTGGGTACAGTTCAGTGTAATGGGCACCGTGCCGGTGGGTACAGTTCAGTCTAATGGGCACTGTACAGGTGGGTACAGTTCAGTGTAATGGGCACTGTATAGGTGGGTACAGTTCAGTGTAATGGGCACTGTACAGGTGGGTACAGTTCAGTGTAATGGGCACTGTACAGATGGGTACAGTTCAGTGTAATGGGCACTGTATAGGTGGGTACAGTTCAGTGTAATGGGCACCGTGCAGGTGGGTACAGTTCAGTGTAATGGGCACCATACAGGTGGGTACAGTTCAGTGTAATGGGCAGTGTACAGGAGGGTACAGTTCAGTGTAATGGGCACCATACAGGTGGGTACAGTTCAGTGTAATGGGCAGTGTACAGGTGGGTACAGTTCAGTGTAATAGGCACTGTTGGTGTACAGTTCAGTGTAATGGGCACCGTACAGTGGGTACAGTTCAGTCTAATGGGCACTGTTGGTGTACAGTTCAGTGTAATGGGCACCGTACAGTGGGTACAGTTCAGTGTAATGGGCACCATACAGGTGTATACAGTTCAGTGTAATGGGCATCGTACAGTGGGTACAGTTCAGTGTAATGGGCATTGTACAGTGGGTACAGTTCAGTGTAATGGGCACCGTACAGTGGGTACAGTTCAGTGTAATGGGCACCATACAGGTGTATACAGTTCAGTGTAATGGGCACTGTACAGTGGGTACAGTTCAGCGTAATGGGCAGTGTGCAGGTGTGTACAGTGCAGTGTAATGGGCACGATGCATTTGGGTATAGTTCAGTGTAATGGGCACCATACAGGTGTATACAGTTCAGTGTAATGGGCTGTGTACAGTGGGTACAGTTCAGTGTAATGGGCTCTGTGCAGGTGGGTATAGTTCAGTGTAATGGGCAGTGTGCAGGTGGGTACAGTTCAGTGTAATGGGCAGTGTGCAGGTGGGTACAGTTCAGTGTAATGGGCACCGTGCAGGTGGGTATAGTTCAGTGTAATGGGCAGTGTGCAGGTGGGTATAGTTCAGTGTAATGGGCAGTGTGCAGGTGGGTACAGTTCAGTGTAATGGGCTGTGTACAGGAGGGTACAGTTCAGTGTAATGGGCTGTGTACAGGAGGGTACAGTTCAGTGTAATGGGCACTGTACAGTGGGTACAGGAGTTGTGGGGTGGGGGGATTCAAGGACAAGAACGAAATACAAAAGGAGGAATGAGAAAAGGGGAAAGTAGAGAAGCCAAGGGCTAGAGTCAAACAGGGCCACAGTCAAAAATAGTGGGACTGGGGCGTGTAATGTTAAAAAGAGAAGCTTCAAGGCTTTGTGTCTTAATGACTTTGTTCAAATCTTCAGATTTTGACCTTTTATTGTGGATTCTGTCGCGAGAGGAAATGTGTTCTCTGTATGTGACCTTTTATAAAATCCTTTTATCATTTTAAACCCTTCAATTAAATCACTCGTAACATTCTAATATCAATCAGCTGTAAGTCAAGTTTATGCCAGCCTGCCATTATAATTTATCCCTCTGAGCCTGGGATCGTGCTGTTAAATGTGAACCTCAGAGGCAAGTATGTCTGTGTCTGAGACTCAGCGTTGGTTATTGAGATGGGATCTGGCCAACTGGTTTTGGCAAAATGGTGTCTGGTTTTGTGCAACTGAAACATCACTTCCATAGAACCCTACAGTGCAGAAAGAGGCCCTTCGGCCCATCGAGTCTGCACTGAACACAATCCCACCCAGGTCCTATCCCCATATCCCTACATATTATACCCACTAATCCCTCTAACCTGCGCATCCCTGGACACTAAGGGGCAATTTCTTAGCGCGGCCAATCAACCTAACCCGCACATCTTTGGACTGTGGGAGGAAACCCACGCAGACACGAGGAGAATGTGCAAACTCCACACAGACAGTGACCTGAGCCGGGAATCGAACCCAGGACCCTGGAGCTGTGAAGCAGCAGCGCTAACCCACTGTGCTACCGTGCCACCCCGTTCGTTCTGTTTGTACTCCAGCCCCATTAAGATAAAGGCCTTAAATCTAAGTCATGTTACTCTTTGGCTGGTGCAGACACAGTGGGCCAAATGGCAGCTTTCTATGCGATAACAATCCTGGAATGCTGAGATTGTGAGAGCTGCCAGGCAGATGGAGAAAGCCATCGCAAAGATTCAAGTGATTTATCAACACAAACAGCTCAATCCCTTTCTGCCTCCACAACTCCCAGGGCCTCGGGAGGCAGGAAATAATCCAAAGTGTCTTTTCTCAATCAGAATGAATGGCCTCACTCTGTGAGTGCTGATTGGCTGGATTGAGACAGGGGACAGCAGTGAGGAGAGGGTACATGGTGTAAGATTTAAAACTCGATGTGAAAACCTTTCTCCCAGGTATAATTTCCCAAATGAATGGGAAAATATCCAGTTTTATTTCACTTTTATTTCAGATTTCACCCAAGGGCAGAGAAATATGTGTGTCCATTTACAGCGAGAGTCTAGTACAATGGGGCAATGTGTTCATTAGAATGGGGTTTGCACATTCTCCCCATGTCTGCGTGGGTTTCCTTCTGGTGCTCTGATTTCCTCCCACAGTCCGAAAGACGTGCTGGTTAGGGTGCATTGGCCGTGCTAAATTCTCCCTCGGTGTACCCAAACAGGCGCTGGAGCGTGGTGATTTTCACAGTAACTACATTGCAGTGTGAATGTAAGCCTATTTACGCCACTGAATAAATAAAGTTTAGCTCTAATGGTCTTGCCATTGTCACGTTGCTATTTGTGGGACATTACTGTGCCAAAATAAGACTATGTTTCCTACAATACTCTTCAATAATACAGCTCTCCAAGTCCAGTCAATTTTACAGAGTCCATTATTTTTCAGTTTGATTTATTATTTCCTGTTCCAATTCATTCTTTGGCAGGACTTTCCAAGTTTGGAAAGTGAAATATGATAAGTAATCAACGATAACATGGAAGTAGTGCCTTCGATTGTATGAACCATAACAGAAGCAGCAAATGTTTAGAGATCATAGAACCCTACAGTGCAGAAAGAGGCCCTTCGGCCCATCGAGTCTGCACCGAACACAATCCCACCCAGGCCCTACCCCCATATCCCTCCATATTATTACCCACTAATCCCTCTAACCTACACATCCCTGGACACTAAGGGGCAATTTCTTAGTTTGGCCAGTCAACCTAACCCGCACATCTTTGGACTGTGGGAGAAAACCGGAGAAAACCCACACAGACATGAGGAGAATGTGCATACTCCACACAGACAGTGACCCGAGCCGGGAATTGAACCCAGGACCCTGGAGCTGTGAAGCAGCAGTGCTAACCCACCGTGCCACCCAGTAACGTTTATAATGGGAAGCAAAATGCACATGGTGATAAACCTCGTTCATGCTGCTCAGAGCTCACAGATACAATGCTTTCTGTGGACGTAGTTTATTTAGATTTCCAGCAGGCCTTGGACAAGGCGCTGCACAGGAGACTGTTAAATAAGTTAAGAGGCCGTGTTGTTACGGGTAAGATCCTGGCAATGGATAGCGGATTGGATGACTGGCAGAATGGGGATAAAGGGGTCTTTTCTCAGGCTGGCAGCCACACACTAGTGGTGTGCCTCGGGTCGGTGCTGGGACCACAAATTTTCACCACACCTTAACGATTTGGAGGAAGGAACTGAAGGCACTGTTTCTAAGTTTGCAGATGATACAAAGACACGTAGAGGGACAGGTAGTATTGAGGAAGCGGGGAGGTCTATAGAAGGACTTGGACAGGTTAGGAGAGTGACAAAGAAAAGGCAAATGGAGTATAATGTGGAAAAGCGTGAGGTTATGTCCCTTGGAAGGAGGAATGGGGGCATAGACTATTTTCGAAATGGGGAAATGCTTAGGAAATCAGAAACACAAAGGGACTCGGGAGTCCTTGTTCAAGATTCTCCTAAGGTGCAGGTTCAGTCGGCAGTTAGGAAGGCAAATGCAATGTTAGCATTCACATCCAGGGAGCTAGAATACAAGAGCAGGGATGGACTTCTGGGGCTGAATAAGGCTCTGGTCAGACCCCATTTGGAGTATTGTGAGCAGTTTTGGGCCCCATATCTAAGGAAGGGTGTGCTGGCCTTGGAATGGACTGCAACGGTTCAACAAGGCAGCTCACTGCCTCCTTCTGAAGGGTAGCCCGGGATGGATAGTAAATGTGGATCATAGACGATAGGAGCAGGAGGCAGCCACTTGGCACTTTGAGCCTGCTCCACCGTTCATCACAATCATGGCTGATCATCCAACTCAATCCTGCTTTCTCTCCAGAATCTTTGATCCCATTCGCCCCAAGTGCTATATCTTGGATACATTCAATAGAACAAAAGAAAATTACAGCACAGGAACAGGCCCTTCGGCCCTCCTGCACTGACCATACTGTCCGACTAAACTAAAACCTATCCCTCTATTCCCATCCTATTCATGTATTTGTTAAGACACCCCTTAAAATTCACTATCGTATCTGCTTCCACTACCTCCCCCAGCAGCGAGTTCCAGGCACCCTCTGTGGAAAAAAAACTTGCATCTCCTTTAAACCTTGCCCCTCGCACCTTAAACCTGTGCCCCCCCTAGTAATTGACTCTTCCACCCTGGGAAAAAGCTTCTGACTATCCACTCTGTCCATGCCTCTGGTAATCTTGTAGGCTTCTATCAAGTCGCCTGTCAACCTCTGCTGTTCCAGTGAGAACAAACCAAGTTTCTCCAACCTCCCCTCAAAGTTAATGCCCTCCAAACCAGGCACCATCCTGGTAAATCTTTTCTGTACCCTCTCCAAAGCCTCCACATCCTTCTGGTAGTGTGGCGACCAGGATTGAACTCTATATTCCAAGTGCGGCCTCACTAAGGTTCTATAAAGGTGCAACATGACTTGCCAATTTTTAAACTCAGTGCCCCGGCCGATGAAGGCAAGCATGCCGTATGCCTTCTTGACTACCTTCTCTACCCGCATTGCCACTTTCAGTGCCCAGTGTACCTGTACGCCCAGATCCCTCTGCCTATCAATACTTTTAAGAGTCCTGCCATTTACTGTACATTTCCTATCTGTATTAGACCTTCCAAAATGCATTACTTCTCATTTGTCTGAATTAAACTCCATCTGCCATCTCTCTCTGCCCAAATCTCCAACCTGCTGTATCCTCTGATGGTCCTCATCATTATTGCAAATCCACCAACCTTTGTGTCATCCACAAATTTACTAATCAAAGTTACATTTTCCTCCAAATCATTTATATCTATTACAAAACAATGTTTCGGCATCATTTACTCCCTGTGGGAATGAATTCCACAGGCTCACCACTCTTTGGGTGAAGAAATGTCTCCTCATCTCCGTCCTAAATGTTCTCCCCGGAATCCTCAGACCGTGACCCCCTGGTTCTGGACTCCCCCCACATCGGGAACATCCTTCTTGCATCTACCTTGTCTCGTTGTGTTAGAATTTTATGAGTCTCAATGAGATTCTCCCTCTTCCTTCTCAACTCCAGCAAATACAATCCTAACCTAGTCATTCCAAGCTCATGGGTCAGTTCCACCACCCGTAGACTCAGGTAAACCTTCACCGCACTCTCTCGACAGCAAGGACATCCTTCCTCAGGAGACCAAAACTGCCCACAATACTCTAGGTGTGCCACCAACACCCACATCCCACATAAAAAATAAAAGAACTTGGTAGTTGAATTATTTGATCCATTTGTGAAGGAGACACAGATATTCTTAAACTTGAGTTTATTGCTGCCGTGTGTTCTCGGCCTGGGTGATACCCCCTGAGCTTCTCCTTTAATGTGGTCCGTGCCACTGAGGCAAGTGGATCAGGACTCCCAGCGTCCCCCACACTAAGAGGTAAAGCAGGTCAGGAGGGTGGGGTTAAAGTTTAGGAGAAAGTAACTTTGATGAAGTTGAGGGTCGTTTTTCTGTCTTCAGTTTATCATTGTGCCAGTGCGATTCGGTGTGACGGGATTGTGCCAGTGCGGTTCAGTGTGACGGGATTGTGCCAGTGCAGTTCAGTGTGACGGGATTGTGCCAGTGCGGTTCAGTGCGATGGGATTGTGCCAGTGCGGTTCGGTGTGACGGGATTGCGCCAGTGCGGTTCAGTGTGACGGGATTGTGCCAGTGCGGTTCGGTGTGACGGGATTGCGCCAGTGCGGTTCAGTGTGACGGGATTGTGCCAGTGCGGTTCAGTGTGACGGGATTGCGCCAGTGCGGTTCAGTGCGATGGGATTGTGCCAGTGTGGTTCAGTGTGACGGGATTGTGCCAGTGCGGTTCAGTGCGATGGGATTGTGCCAGTGTGGTTCAGTGTGACGGGATTGCGCCAGTGCGGTTCAGTGCGATGGGATTGTGCCAGTGTGGTTCAGTGTGACGGGATTGTGCCAGTGCGGTTCGGTGTGACGGGATTGTGCCAGTGCGGCTCAGTGTGACGGGATTGCGCCAGTGCGGTTCAGTGCGATGGGATTGTGCCAGTGCGGTTCAGTGTGACGGGATTGTGCCAGTGCGGTTCAGTGTGACGGGATTGTGCCAGTGCGGTTCAGTGTGACGGGATTGTGCCAGTGCGGTTCAGTGTGACGGGATTGTGCCAGTGCGGTTCAGTGTGACAGGATTGTGCCAGTGCGGTTCAGTGCGATGGGATTGTGCCAGTGTGGTTCAGTGTGACGGGATTGTGCCAGTGCGGTTCAGTGTGACAAGATTGCACCAGTGCGGTTCAGTGTGACAGGATTGCGCCAGTGCGGTTCAGTGTGACAGGTTTGCGCCAGTGCGGTTCAGTGTGACAAGATTGCACCAGTGCGGTTCAGTGTGACAGGATTGCGCCAGTGCGGTTCAGTGTGACAGGATTGCGCCAGTGCGGTTCAGTGTGACAAGATTGCACCAGTGCGGTTCAGTGTGACAGGATTGCGCCAGTGCGGTTCAGTGTGACGGGATTGCGCCAGTGCGGTTCAGTGTGACGGGATTGTGCCAGTGCGGTTCAGTGTGACGGGATTGTGCCAGTGCAGTTCAGTGTGACGGGATTGCGCCAGTGCGGTTCGGTGTGACGGGATTGCGCCAGTGCGGTTCGGTGTGACGGGATTGCGCCAGTGCGGTTCGGTGTGACGGGATTGTGCCAGTGCGGTTCAGTGCGATGGGATTGTGCCAGTGCGGTTCAGTGTGACGGGATTGCGCCAGTGCGGTTCACTGTGACGGGATTGCGCCAGTGCGGTTCGGTGTGACGGGATTGCGCCAGTGCGGTTCGGTGTGACGGGATTGCGCCAGTGCGGTTCGGTGTGACGGGATTGCGCCAGTGCGGTTCACTGTGACGGGATTGCGCCAGTGCGGTTCAGTGTGACGGGATTGCGCCAGTGCGGTTCGGTGTGACGGGATTGTGCCAGTGCGGTTCGGTGTGACGGGATTGCGCCAGTGCGGTTCGGTGTGACGGGATTGCGCCAGTGCGGTTCGGTGTGACGGGATTGTGCCAGTGCGGTTCGGTGTGACGGGATTGCGCCAGTGCGGTTCAGTGTGACGGGATTGCGCCAGTGCGGTTCAGTGTGACGGGATTGTGCCAGTGCGGTTCAGTGTGACAGGATTGTGCCAGTGCGGTTCAGTGTGACGGGATTGTGCCAGTGCGGTTCAGTGTGACAGGATTGCGCCAGTGCGGTTCAGTGTGACGGGATTGCGCCAGTGCGGTTCAGTGTGACGGGATTGTGCCAGTGCGGTTCAGTGTGACGGGATTGTGCCAGTGCGGTTCAGTGTGACGGGATTGTGCCAGTGTGGTTCAGTGTGACGGGATTGTGCCAGTGTGGTTCAGTGTGACGGGATTGTGCCAGTGCGGTTCAGTGTGACGGGATTGTGCCAGTGTGGTTCACTGTGACGGGATTGCGCCAGTGCGGTTCAGTGTGACGGGATTGCGCCAGTGCGGTTCAGTGTGACGGGATTGCGCCAGTGCGGTTCAGTGTGACGGGATTGCGCCAGTGCGGTTCAGTGTGACGGGATTGTGCCAGTGCGGTTCAGTGTGACGGGATTGCGCCAGTGCGGCTCACTGTGACGGGATTGCGCCAGTGCGGTTCAGTGTGACGAGACTCTGTTCTGTTCTCAGGTATCGCTGCCCGAGAAACTGCGCAAGCTCTGAAAACACTGGCGTCAGCTGCCCGTGGGGTGGCAGCCTCGACCGATAACTCTCCAGCTCAGAATTCCATGCTGGATACGGCGCGGGATGTGATGGATGGATCTGCCGTGCTGATCCAGGAAGCCAAGAACGCACTGGCCTCACCTGGAGATGCGGAGAGTCAGCAGAGGCTGGCACAGGTCAGTCCCTCGGCCTGGATTAAAGCATCGATATCTGTGTCACCTCCCAGTCCGAGGTTTGTGAGTTCAAATCCCCCTCCAGAGGTTGGAGCAGCCGTCCAGGCTGGGTGACCTTTGCCCGCTACCCTCTGTTACCACTCAGGCCGGAAACTCCCAGGTATTTTATGAAGTGAGTCTGGGTTATAAGTTTTGGCACAGGTGAGCCTGAGATGTTTCACTCCAGCTATGATTCAAATGACCCACTAGGGAGCTTTTATCAAACAGTTTAATTAAGAATACAGTTAATACAGAGAAGGACAATTAGCAATAACTTTTACCAATTACAAACAAGGGAAAAAAAAGCCATGATATTGTAATAAGTTGAGGTAAAAAGAGAGGAGACATTGGAGGTTTTGTAAAACATTAAGTTGGACAAGTCCCCAGATAGGGTCTCTCCCAGAATACGAAGAGAGATGAGGGAACAAATTGCTGATGCATTGCCAAAATCTTTGTCTCCTGTTTAGCCACCAGCAAGGTACCAGAGGATTGGAGAGTAGCTAACGTTGTTCCTCTGTTTAAGAAGGGCAGAAGAGACAACCCTGGAAATTACAGGCCTGTGATCCTTACATCAGCGGTGGGGAACTTATTAGCGTAGATTCTTAAGAGCAGATGTATTCACGTCTGGAAGAGAATGGGTTAATTAGCGATAGGCAACATGGTTTTGTGAAGGGGAGGCTGTGTCTCACAAACTTGATTGAGTTGTTTGAGGAAGTGACAAAAAAGATTGACGACGGCAGGGCAGTGGATGTTGTGTACATGGACTTTAGTAAAGCCTTCGATAAGGTTCCTCATTGTAGGCTGACGAGAAGGTGAGTTTTTTTGTAGTGTCTCGTCACACAAGGGGGAAAAGGCCATAGTCGAAGCCATATGGAATCTGACGTGAGCTGGTAAGATGGATATAAAACTGGCTTGGGAGTGAGAAAGCAGAGAGTAGCAGTGGAAGAATGCTTTGAGTATCTCCACTCAGGATGAGACTTCCTTCAAAAACTCTAACAAGTTAGACACCGTTTCCCTGTCATGAAGCCATGCTGACTCTGTTTGATTAGATTTTCCAAATGTGTTGCTACTCATGCCTTAATAATTAGTCCCAACATTTTTCCAACAATAGATGTTCGGTTAATGGGCCGATAGTTACCCACTTTACCTCCTTCCCTTTTTGAATTGGAGTGTCACATTGGCAGTTCTCCAAAGCTGCTGTATTTCTCCAGAATGCAGGGATTTTTGGAAAATTACAAATAAAGCACCCACTATCGCTGTAGCGACTTCTTTTAGGATCCTCGGATACAAGACATCAGGGCCAGGGGTCTTCGCCCCATTAGTTTGTCTAATGCTACTTCTCTGGTGATGCTAACAGCACTTAGTTCCTCCTCACATTCTTGGGTATTAATGGGATGTTCGAAGTATCTCCCACCATAAAGACTGACGCAAAGTATCTGTTTAACTCCTCTGCCATTTCCTTGTTCCCCATAACTACTTCAAATTTTCCAACTTATCCAATATTTTGGTTACCCGGTCTAAGGTGTGACTGTGTTTGGTTTAATAATGGTGTTGTGAAATGTCTTGGACATCTAATAAGATCAACTCAAGGTGTGTTCGCACCACCTCCACCCCCACCAACCCCCCCCAACTTCCTCACGTACCTTCAGCTGCCACTGAGTCCTCCCATCATGCAGTTTACCCTCCTGCTCAGAGGGGGCGTCTCTTTGGTGTCGGTTACTGCCATGCCGCAGAGCTCAGTGCCAGTTTCTGACACAGGGCAATGCCAACATGGAAAATAGGAGCAGGAGTAGGCCATTTGGCCCTTCGAGCCTGCCCTGCCATTCAATATGGTCATGGCTGATCATCCACTCTCAGTATCCCACTCCCACTATCTCTCCATACCCCTTGACCATTTAAGCCACACAGGTCACGTTAAGCACAGGTTCAATTCCTGTACCTGTGAGGTTATCCAGCCTTCTCTATCTTGCCCCTTGCCCTGGGGTATGGGGACCCTCAGGCTAAATCACCACCAGTCAGCTCTCTCCGCCACTCAAAGAGGAGAACAGCCTCTGGTCATAGAACATAGAACACTACAGCACAAACAGGCCCTTCGGCCCACAAGTTGCGCCGATCACATCCATACCTGCTAAGCCATAGACCTATCTATAACCCCCAATCCCATTAAATCCCATGTACTCATCCAGAAGTCTCTTAAAAGACCCCAGCGAGTTCGCCTCCACCACCACCGACGGCAGCCGATTCCACTCACTCACCACCCTCTGAGTGAAAAACTTACCCCTGACATCTCCTCTGTACCTGCTCCCCAGCACCTTAAACCTGTGTCCTCTCGTAGCGACCATTTCAGCCCTGGGAAATAGCCTCCGAGAATCCACCCTATCTATTCCTCTCAGCATTTTATAAACCTCTATCAGGTCGCCTCTCAACCTTCGTCTCTCCAGGGAGAAGAGACCCAGCTCCCTCAACCTATCCTCATAAGGCATGCCTCCCAATCCAGGCAACATCCTTGTAAATCTCCTCTGCACCCTCTCAATAGCTTCCACATCCTTCCTGTAGTGAGGCGACCAGAACTGCGCACAGTACTCCAAGTGGGGTCTGACAAGGGTCTTATAAAGTTGCAGCATTACCTCCCGACTCCTAAACTCAATCCCTCGATTAATGAAGACCAGTACACCATACGCCTTCTTGACCACCTCTTCCACCTGAGAGGCCAATTTAAGAGTCCTATGGACCCGGACCCCAAGATCCTTCTGCTCTTCTACACTGCTAAGACTCCTACCCTTGATATTGTACTGCTTCATCCCATTGGTCCTGCCAAAATGGACCACTACACATTCATCTGGGACAAGGGTGAGTTTTCGGCCGACTTTTTATTGTACAATAATCAGACTGTGATTGAACCAATCAACAATCACGCACTAATCTGTGAATGAAGCCCAATCCATCATAGCAAACCAGCCTCCCATCCATTGACTCTGTCTACTCTCCCCGCTGCCTTGGAAAAGCACCCAACATAATTAACAACCCCACACATCCCGGATATTCTCTCTTCCACCGGGAAGAAGATACAGAAGTCTGAGATCGTGTACCTATCGACTCAAAAACAGTTCCTTCCCTGCTGCCATCAGACTTTTGAATGGACCTATCTTGCAATAATCTTTCTCTACCCGCTAGTTATGACTGTGACGCTATACTCAGCGCTCCCTTGTTTCTTTCTCTATGAATGGTATGCTTTGACTGTCTAGTACGCAAGAAGCAATTTTCACCGTTTACTAATACATGTGACAGTAAATCGAGATGCGGAGATGCCGGCGTTGGACTGGGGTAAACACAGTAAGAAGTCTCACAACTCCAGGTTCAAGTCCGACAGGTTTGTTTGGTAGCAAAAACCATTTGCTTTCGAAAGCTGGTGGCTTTTGCTAAAATAAATCTGTTGGACTTTAACCTGGTGTTGTGAGACTTCTTACAATAAATTGAATCAGTGAATGGGACTGATTGACGCAGTGTCTATGAATTCTAGTCAGTATGATTGTGTCAGGATTGTTCTTTTCCTTTTTAAAGGTGGCGAAATCTGTGTCTCACTCACTGAACAACTGTGTGAACTGTTTGCCCGGGCAGAAGGATGTGGATATGGCTTTGAAAAGCATTGGAGAATCCAGCAAAAAGCTGCTGGTCGACTCGGTAAGATTTTAAAAATGAACCATGATGCCAAGTATTCTGAGTACAATCTTCTTAAAAAGCACACAAGTAACTGAGATTACCCGGAGCAGAGAACTGCATTCTCTCAGCATCAGTAAAATCCACCTACATCCCAGTATACAGCAATCAGAAACCTTCAATTCTGTGTGCACTGGATGTGTGGGACTAACCGCGCTGAGTGACCGCACTGAGTGACCGCGCTGAGTGACAGTGCTGAGTGACAGTGCTGAGTGACAGCGCTGAGAGACAGTGCTGAGTGACAGTGCTGAGTGACAGCGCTGAGAGACAGTGCTGAGTGACCGCGCTGAGTGACCGCGCTGAGTGACCGCGCTGAGTGACAGTGCTGAGTGACAGTGCTGAGTGACAGTGCTGAGTGACAGTGCTGAGTGACAGTGCTGAGTGACAGTGCTGAGTGACAGCGCTGAGTGACCGCGCTGAGTGACAGTGCTGAGTGACAGTGCTGAGTGACAGCGCTGAGAGACAGTGCTGAGTGACCGCGCTGAGTGACCGCGCTGAGTGACCGCGCTGAGTGACAGTGCTGAGTGACAGTGCTGAGTGACAGTGCTGAGTGACAGTGCTGAGTGACAGTGCTGAGTGACAGTGCTGAGTGACCGCGCTGAGTGACCGCGCTGAGTGACCGCGCTGAGTGACAGTGCTGAGTGACAGTGCTGAGTGACAGTGCTGAGTGACAGTGCTGAGTGACCGCGCTGAGTGACCGCGCTGAGTGACCGCGCTGAGTGACAGTGCTGAGTGACAGTGCTGAGTGACAGTGCTGAGTGACAGTGCTGAGTGACAGTGCTGAGTGACCGCGCTGAGTGACAGTGCTGAGTGACCGCGCTGAGTGACAGTGCTGAGTGACCGCGCTGAGTGACAGTGCTGAGTGACAGCGCTGAGTGACAGTGCTGAGTGACAGTGCTGAGTGACCGCGCTGAGTGACCGCGCTGAGTGACAGCGCTGAGTGACAGCGCTGAGTGACAGCGCTGAGTGACAGCGCTGAGTGACAGCGCTGAGTGACAGCGCTGAGTGACCGCGCTGAGTGACAGCGCTGAGTGACAGCGCTGAGTGACAGCGCTGAGTGACCGCGCTGAGTGACCGCGCTGAGTGACAGCGCTGAGTGACAGCGCTGAGTGACAGCGCTGAGTGACCGCGCTGAGTGACCGCGCTGAGTGACAGCGCTGAGTGACAGCGCTGAGTGACAGCGCTGAGTGACAGCGCTGAGTGACAGCGCTGAGTGACAGCGCTGAGTGACCGCGCTGAGTGACCGCGCTGAGTGACAGTGCTGAGTGACAGTGCTGAGTGACAGTGCTGAGTGACAGTGCTGAGTGACCGCGCTGAGTGACCGCGCTGAGTGACCGCGCTGAGTGACAGTGCTGAGTGACAGTGCTGAGTGACAGTGCTGAGTGACAGTGCTGAGTGACCGCGCTGAGTGACCGCGCTGAGTGACCGCGCTGAGTGACAGTGCTGAGTGACAGTGCTGAGTGACAGTGCTGAGTGACAGTGCTGAGTGACAGTGCTGAGTGACAGTGCTGAGTGACAGTGCTGAGTGACCGCGCTGAGTGACAGTGCTGAGTGACCGCGCTGAGTGACAGTGCTGAGTGACCGCGCTGAGTGACAGTGCTGAGTGACAGCGCTGAGTGACAGTGCTGAGTGACAGTGCTGAGTGACCGCGCTGAGTGACCGCGCTGAGTGACAGCGCTGAGTGACAGCGCTGAGTGACAGCGCTGAGTGACAGCGCTGAGTGACAGCGCTGAGTGACAGCGCTGAGTGACCGCGCTGAGTGACAGCGCTGAGTGACAGCGCTGAGTGACAGCGCTGAGTGACCGCGCTGAGTGACCGCGCTGAGTGACAGCGCTGAGTGACAGCGCTGAGTGACCGCGCTGAGTGACAGCGCTGAGTGACAGCGCTGAGTGACAGCGCTGAGTGACAGCGCTGAGTGACAGCGCTGAGTGACCGCGCTGAGTGACCGCGCTGAGTGACAGTGCTGAGTGACAGTGCTGAGTGACCGTGCTGAGTGACAGCGCTGAGTGACAGCGCTGAGTGACCGTGCTGAGTGACCGCGCTGAGTGACAGTGCTGAGTGACAGTGCTGAGTGACAGTGCTGAGTGACCGCGCTGAGTGACCGTGCTGAGTGACCGCGCTGAGTGACAGTGCTGAGTGACAGTGCTGAGTGACAGTGCTGAGTGACCGCGCTGAGTGACAGTGCTGAGTGACAGTGCTGAGTGACCGTGCTGAGTGACAGCGCTGAGTGACAGCGCTGAGTGACCGCGCTGAGTGACAGCGCTGAGTGACCGCGCTGAGTGACCGCGCTGAGTGACAGTGCTGAGTGACAGTGCTGAGTGACAGTGCTGAGTGACCGTGCTGAGTGACAGCGCTGAGTGACAGCGCTGAGTGACCGTGCTGAGTGACCGCGCTGAGTGACAGTGCTGAGTGACAGTGCTGAGTGACCGCGCTGAGTGACAGTGCTGAGTGACAGTGCTGAGTGACCGTGCTGAGTGACAGCGCTGAGTGACAGCGCTGAGTGACAGCGCTGAGTGACAGCGCTGAGTGACCGTGCTGAGTGACCGCGCTGAGTGACGGCGCTGAGTGACGGCGCTGAGTGACAGTGCTGAGTGACAGTGCTGAGTGACAGTGCTGAGTGACAGCGCTGAGTGACAGCGCTGAGTGACCGCGCTGAGTGACAGTGCTGAGTGACAGTGCTGAGTGACAGTGCTGAGTGACAGTGCTGAGTGACAGTGCTGAGTGACAGTGCTGAGTGACAGTGCTGAGTGACCGCGCTGAGTGACAGTGCTGAGTGACCGCGCTGAGTGACAGTGCTGAGTGACCGCGCTGAGTGACAGTGCTGAGTGACAGTGCTGAGTGACAGTGCTGAGTGACAGTGCTGAGTGACAGTGCTGAGTGACCGCGCTGAGTGACAGTGCTGAGTGACAGTGCTGAGTGACAGCGCTGAGTGACAGTGCTGAGTGACAGCGCTGAGTGACAGCGCTGAGTGACAGTGCTGAGTGACAGTGCTGAGTGACCGCGCTGAGTGACCGCGCTGAGTGACCGCGCTGAGTGACCGCGCTGAGTGACAGTGCTGAGTGACAGTGCTGAGTGACAGTGCTGAGTGACCGCGCTGAGTGACAGTGCTGAGTGACCGCGCTGAGTGACAGTGCTGAGTGACAGCGCTGAGTGACAGCGCTGAGTGATAGCGCTGAGTGACCGCGCTGAGTGACAGCGCCGAGTGACAGCGCCGAGTGACCGTGCCGAGTGACCGCGCCGAGTGACCGCGCCGAGTGACAGTGCCGAGTGACAGTGCTGAGTGACCGCGCTGAGTGACAGTGCTGAGTGACAGTGCTGAGTGACAGTGCTGAGTGACAGCGCTGAGTGACAGCGCTGAGTGACCGCGCTGAGTGACCGCGCTGAGTGACAGTGCTGAGTGACAGTGCTGAGTGACAGTGCTGAGTGACAGTGCTGAGTGACAGTGCTGAGTGACCGCGCTGAGTGACCGCGCTGAGTGACCGCGCTGAGTGACAGTGCTGAGTGACAGTGCTGAGTGACAGTGCTGAGTGACAGTGCCGAGTGACCGCGCTGAGTGACAGTGCTGAGTGACAGTGCCGAGTGACCGCGCTGAGTGACAGTGCTGAGTGACAGTGCTGAGTGACAGTGCTGAGTGACAGTGCTGAGTGACCGCGCTGAGTGACCGCGCTGAGTGACCGCGCTGAGTGACAGTGCTGAGTGACAGTGCTGAGTGACAGTGCTGAGTGACAGCGCCGAGTGACAGCGCCGAGTGACCGCGCCGAGTGACAGTGCTGAGTGACCGCGCCGAGTGACAGTGCTGAGTGACAGCGCCGAGTGACCGCGCCGAGTGACAGCGCCGAGTGACCGCGCCGAGTGACAGCGCCGAGTGACCGCGCCGAGTGACCGCGCCGAGTGACAGCGCCGAGTGACAGCGCCGAGTGACCGCGCCGAGTGACAGCGCCGAGTGACCGCGCCGAGTGACAGCGCCGAGTGACAGCGCCGAGTGACCGCGCCGAGTGACCGCGCTGAGTGACAGTGCTGAGTGACCGCGCCGAGTGACAGCGCCGAGTGGCCGCGCCGAGTGACAGTGCTGAGTGACCGCGCCGAGTGACCGCGCCGAGTGACCGCGTGTCTGCACTAAATGTGTGGCCATGCGTCAAACACAGGGTCAGAATCACATTCAATGTGGACCAAATCAGGTCCATTCACCAATACTACCCCCACACCCACTCCGCCCTCCCATCCCTGTCAAATTGATTTCCATGATGTGGAGATGCCGGCGTTGGACTGGGGTAAACACAGTAAGAAGTCTCACCACACCAGGTTAAAGTCCAACAGGCTAATTTGGTAGCACTAGCTTTTGGAGCACTGCTCCTTCATCAGGTAAATGGGAGTTCTGTCATTCAACATCCACAGACTCAATTTACAAAATAATGGTTGGAATGCGAGTCTTTACAGGTAATCAATCTTAAAGGTACAGACAATGTGAGTGGAGAGAGGGTTAAGCACAGGTTAAAGAGATGTGTATTGTCTCCAGACAGGACAGTTAGTGAGATTTTGCAAACCCAGACAAGTCACGGGGGTTACAGATAGTGCGACATGAACCCAAGGTTGAGACCGTCCTCATGTGTGCGGAACTTGGCTATCAGTCTCTGCTCAGCGACTCTGCGCTGTCGTGTGTCGTGAAGGCCGCCTTGGAGAAGATCAGAGGCCGAATGCCCGTGACCACTGACATGTTCCCCAACAGGAAGAGAACAGTCTTGCCTGGTGATTGTTGAGTGATGTTCGTTCATCTGATGTTGTAGCGTAATTAATGTCCAGCAGGGCTGATCTCCAGCAGGGCTGTCTGTCACTCTGTGGGATTAAATGATATCTCACTGCAGTGTGTGTAATAAGATCCAAACTGTCTAACACGCCTGGCAAAGATTGCTAAGTGAGCTGTGTGTATCCTTGCCTATGTGTGAGTGTGAGCGTGCACCTGCATCTGTGTGTGAGTGTGCGCCTGTGTCTGTGTGTGAGCGCGCGCCTGCATCCGTGTGTGAGCGCGCGCCTGCGTCCGTGTGTGAGCGCGCGCCTGTGTCTGTGTGTGAGCGCGCGCCTGTGTCTGTGTGTGAGCGCGCGCCTGTGTCTGTGTGTGAGCGCGCGCCTGCGTCCGTGTGTGAGTGCGCGCCTGCGTCCGTGTGTGAGCGCGCGCCTGTGTCCGTGTGTGAGCGCGCACCTGCGTCCGTGTGTGAGCGCGCACCTGCGTCCGTGTGTGAGCGCGCACCTGCGTCCGTGTGTGAGCGCGCGCCTGCGTCTGTGTGTGGGTGAGCACCTGCGTCCGTGTGTGAGCGCGCGCCTGTGTCTGTGTGTGAGCGCGCGCCTGTGTCTGTGTGTGAGCGTGCGCCTGCGTCCGTGTGTGAGCGCGCGCCTGTGTCTGTGTGTGAGCGCGCGCCTGTGTCTGTGTGTGAGCGTGCGCCTGCGTCCGTGTGTGAGCGCGCGCCTGCGTCCGTGTGTGAGCGCGCGCCTGCGTCCGTGTGTGAGCGTGAGCCTGTGTCTGTTTGTCTGAGTGCATGAGTGTGAACTTCAGATGTGCCACAATGGTTAGCACGACTGCCTGACAGCATCAGGGACCTGCGTTCGATTCCGGCCTTGGGTCACTGTCTGTGCAGAGTCTGCATGTTCTCCCCGTGTCTGCGTGGGTTTCCTCCGGGTGCTCCGGTTTCCTCTCACAAAGATGCAATGGTAAATGGAAGGGGTGACAGGAATAGGGGGGTTGGGCCTTGGTTAGAGGCACTACAGTTTTAATAGGCTGAATGGCTTTGTAGATATGAGATGTTGAAGCTGATAAATGTCCTGGTTGGATTAATGAATCTCTCTCTCAATCTCTCCCACAGTTGCCAGCGAGCACCAAGAGTTTCCAGGAAGCGCAGAGCGAGTTGAACCAAGCTGCCGCTGGTCTGAACCAGTCGGCGGGGGAGGTTGTCCACGCCTCTCGGGGAACCAGCAGGCAACTGGCTGCCGCCTCCGGGAAATTCAGTGAAGACTTTGATGAGTTTCTGGACGCGGGGATCGAAATGGCGGGACAGGCTCAGGTAAGGCCTGGTGACTCCAGTACGGAACCCACGCTCTGGGTGGGGCGCGGGATCAGATCCCGCTCTGGCAAGTTGGAAAATTGGGTTAAAAAGCCGCCTCGTTTGAATTGGCAGGTAAAATTGCCGCAGCGTCATAAAAATGGCCTTCAGATGTGGGTTTCCCAGCCCAGGGACTGCACACACTCAGTATTCCTGTCACTCTGTCCCCTCTGCTAATTCAGTGATCACTTGGGCTGAGATAGAGAACATTGAGTGACTGAGGGTGGAGGCAGAGTAGAGTGTAGGGAGGGACGTTTCAGAAGGTTCAAAACCCCAACTTTTCTCTTTTAGCAATGTCAGGTGTGAGCGAGCTCGCTCCCTGAGTCCAGTGCCTCATTACAGAGAATTTAGAACATAGAACCCTACAGTGCCCATCGAGCCTGCACTGACCACAATCCCACCCAGGCCCTACCCCCATATCCCTACGTTCTATACCCACTAATCCCTCTAACCTACACATCCCAGGACACTAAGGGGCAACTTCTTAGCCTCTTTGGACTGTGGGAGGAAAGCAGAGCACCCGGAGGAAACCCACGCAGACACGAGGAGAATGTGCAAACTCCGCACAGCCAGTGACCCGAGCCGGGAATCGAACCCAGGACCCTAAAGCTGTGAAGCAGCAGTGCTAACCCACTGTGCTACCGTGCCAATTTGTTGCATCATCCAGGCTGACCCCATTCCCAGTGCAGTTCTGAGGGCACGCTGCACTGCCAGAGGCTCTGTCTCGGGTGGATGGAAAAGATTTCATGGCGCTATTTCCAAGAAAAGTCGGGGAGTTCTCCCCGGCGTCTTGGCAATTTTTGTCCCACAGTCAGTGCTGAAACCCAATATCTGTCCATTATCACACTACTGCACGTGGGATCTTTCTCTGCACAGACGGACTGCTTTGTTTCCTATCTTACAACAGTGATTACACTTTGAAAATATTTCACTGGGTTTCAACATCTATGGGTGCTCCTGGGGTGTGAAAGGTGCTATATAAATGGACATTGATTTCCATTCCAACTATCTTCACTCCTTCAGGAACAGAATGATAATATGGGCGGCACGGTAGCACAGTGGGTTAGCACTGCTGCTTCACAGCTCCAGGGTCCTGGGTTCGATTCCTGGCTCGGGTCACTGTCTGTGCAGAGTTTGCACATTCTCCTCGTGTCTGCGTGGGTTTCCTCCGGGTGCTCTGGTTTCCTCCCACAGTCCAAAGATGTGCGGGTTAGGTTGATTGGCTGTGCTAAAATTGCCCTTAGTGTCCTGGGATGTGTAGGTTAGAGGGATTAGTGGGTATAATATGTAGGGATATGGGGATAGGGCCTGGATGGGATTGTGTTTGGTGCAGACTCGATGGGCCGAAGGGCCTCTTTCTGCACTGTAGGGTTTCTAGTCATGTAACGACAGCCTACACCGAGTTCATGTTTGCAATCATGCGGGACTGGATGAAGTAGACCAGGAGAAGCTGTTTGTGTGCATTGAAGAGTTTAAACTGTTTTGCAAAATTAGCAAGTACAATGTGAGAAAAAGCTTTCTCACCCAGCAAGAGATTGGGGTCTGGGATGCTCGGCCTGGAAGTGTGGGGGAGGCAGGTTCAATTGAGGCATCCAAGAGGGCATTAGATGATTAGAAACAGTGTGCTGGGGTACAGGGAAAAGACAGGGGGATAGCGTTGAGCCCTGATGCTCATTTGGAGAGCCGGTATAGACAGTGGGCCGAATGGCCTCCTTGGTGCTTCTGTGACCAGCCTTTGTCTCGCGGTAAGGACTGAGCAGATTTCCAGGGTCCTGTGCTATCACTGAATCAGTACCACTCTGAATTTAATCACTGCCTTTCACTACATCGCTGTGAATCTGATTGTCAGGGTTAGATTTCCAAAGCGGTAAGCTACTGGATTGGAAAGTATGAGTACTCCCACTATCGACTCACATCCGCAACTCCTTCTAACTGGTCACCTGGCTGCTGTGGTGATCGTGATGCTCCACGGATATCAGAGGTAGGTTCTTTACTCAGAGGGTAGTAAGGGTGTGGAATGTCCTGCCTGCAGCAGTTGTGGA
This sequence comes from Carcharhinus amblyrhynchos, assembly GCF_965287045.1. Lineage (NCBI taxonomy): Eukaryota > Metazoa > Chordata > Chondrichthyes > Carcharhiniformes > Carcharhinidae > Carcharhinus > Carcharhinus amblyrhynchos. The sequence continues at coordinate 81,641 of NW_027650078.1, read as the reverse complement.
CTTGCCAACTTTAAGGGCGTTCAAATGGTCAGTGGATAGGCATATGGATAACATTGGAATAGTTTAGGTTAGAGGGTCATTAGATTGGTTCCACTGGTCGGCGCAACATCAAGGGCCAGTACTGCGCTGTAATGTCCTATGTTCTATGCTGGTGTTATGCTATGGTATGGTAGGAAGGACTATTACTTACGAGGCGAAAAACTGCAGCAGGCGACGGTGCAGAGGGACCTCGGGGTCCTTGTGCATGAGTCGCAAAAACCCAGCTTGCAGGTGCAGCAGGTGGTCAGGAAGGCGAATGGGATGCTGGCCTTCATAGCGAGGGGGATTGAATATAAAAGTAGGGAGGTCTTGCTGCAGCTGTATAGGGCATTGGTGAGGCCGCAGCTGGAGTACTGTGTGCAGTTTTGGGCGCCGCACCTGCGCAAGGATATTTTGGCCCTGGAGGGAGTGCAGAGGAGGTTTACTAGGATGATACCGGAGTTGAGGGGGTTGAGCTATGAGGAGAGGCTGAATAAACTAGGCTTGAACTCGTTAGAGTTTAGAAGAATGAGGGGAGATCTCATTGAGACGTATAAGATGATGAATGGGATGGATAAGATAGAGGTGGAGAGACTCTTCCCGCTCAAAAAAGACAGTAGGACTAGGGGGCACAGCCTCAAGATAAAGGGGGGGCGGTTTAGAACGGAGTTGAGGAGGAACTTCTTCACTCAAAGGGTGGTGAATCTCTGGAATTCTCTGCCCGTTGAAGTGGTGGAGGCTGCCTCGCTAAATATTTTTAAGAAGCGGGTTGATGGGTTCTTGATAAGAGAGGGGATTAAGGGTTATGGGGAGAAAGCGGGAAAGTGGAACTGAGCCACGACAGATCAGCCATGATCTTATTGAATGGCGGGGCAGGCTCGAAGGGCTAGATGGCCTACTCCTGCTCCGATTTCTTATGTTCTTATGTTCTTATGTTAGACTGGGGTAAACACAGTAAGAAGTCTCACAACACCAGGTTAAAGTCCAACCAGTTTATTTGATAGTAAACCCACAAGATTTTGGAAACAGTGTTCCTTCGTCAGGTGTGTGGAAGGCTGCTGTAAAGATTTACATTCTAATCAGTAAACTGTGTGTGTTTTTATACGTCCTTCTCTGATCAGAACCTTCCACGTACCTGGGGAAGGAACATCATTTCCAAAAGCTTGTGGGATTACTATCAAATAAACTGGTTGGACTTTAACCTGGTGTGAGACTTCTTACTGATGTGGTGATACCAGGAGTATTAAAGGGTATAGGGAATAAGCAGGAGAATGGGATTGCAGTGTGGAGGATTTGAGCTATGAGGAGAGGCTGAATAAACTGGGCTTGTACTCGTTAGAGTTTAGAAGAATGAGGGGAGATCTCATTGAGACGTATAAGATGATGAATGGGATGGATAGGATAGAGGTGGAGAGACTCTTTCCGCTCAAAAAAGACAGTAGGACTAGGGGGCACAGCCTCAAGATAAAGGGGGGGCGTTTTAGAACGGAGTTGAGGAGGAACTTCTTCACTCAAAGGGTGGTGAATCTCTGGAATTCTCTGCCCGTTGAAGTGGTGGAGGCTGCCTCGCTAAATATTTTTAAGACGCGGGTTGATGGGTTTTTGATGAGAGGGGATTAAGGGTTATGGGGAGAGGGCGGGAATGTGGAACTGAGCCACGACAGATCAGCCATGATCTTATTGAATGGCGGGGCAGGCTCGAAGGGCTAGATGGCCTACTCCTGCTCCTATTTCTTATGTTCTTATGATGGGCTGAATGGTCTATTTCTGTGTCGGAACGACACGGGCTGACATGTAACAGTGGTGACGTTGGCAGAGTTGAATTGATTGGATGTGAGGCACTTGTGGATCTTGTGGAATGTAACTCAAAGTCCACAGATGTGCGGGTTAGATGGATTGGCCAAACTAAATTGGCCCTTAGTGTCGGGGGGGGCTAGGGTAGATGCATGGGGCTAAGGGGATAGAGCTTGGGTGGGACTGTGGGCAGTGCAGATGGGTGAATGGCCTCCTTCTGTACTGGAGGATTCGACGAAATGGATATTATTCTTTGATCTTGTCTTTGCTGGCACTTTTCCAACACTGGTTGGATAATGTGAGCAGGAACTCATGACTAATATTATTCCCTTCTCTGTTCCTCCCCTACACGCTACCCCCAGTCAAGATGCTGAAATCTGGGTTCATGTTTTTTGCAATGATATTGGGTGCCAGCGGGAATTCCAGCCTCAATATTTTGCCCCTCGGGCTGGAAATGCGCGTCCAGCCAGTCAATGGAACGCTGTGTGGGGCAGAGAAAAGGGAGAGTGTGGGCTGCCGCTTTTCATGCTCTCCCTCGGGGGGACAGGGGGAACAGCTGCCACAGAACTCCCTCAGGGGCCGTAAAAATAAACAAACAGTGACGGATAAATGCTGCAAAGAGTGACTAGGCAGCACAATCCAACACAAATCTCAGTCAAATAGAAACAAAATACTGCGGGTACTGGAAACCTGAAAAAGAATGGACTTTAGCAAGGCCTTTGACAAGGTAATGCATGGTAGGTTGTTGCATAAAGTTTAATCTCACGGGATCCAGGGTGAGGTATCTAAACGGATACAAAATTGGCCTCTTGACGGAGGCCAGAGGGTGGTTTTTCGGACTGGAGGCCTGTGACCAGCAATGTGCCTCAGGGATCAGTGCTGGGCCCACTGTTATTTGTCATTTATATTAATGATTTGGATGAGAATATAGGAGGCATGGTTAGTAAGTTTGCAGATGACACCAAGATTGGTGTCACAGTGGACACTGAAGAAGGTTATCTCCAGTTGCAATGGGATCTTGATCAATTGGGTCAGTGGGCTGACGAATGGCAGATGGAGTTCAACTTAGATCAATGCAAGGTGATGCATTTTGGTAGATTGAACCAGGGCAGGACTCACTCAGTTAATGGTAGGGCATTAGGGAGAGTTACAGAACAAAGAGATCTAGGGGTACAGGTTCATAACGCCTTGAAAGTGGGGTCACAGGTGGACAGAGTGGTGAAGAAGGCATTCGGCATGCTTGGTTTCATCGGTCAGAACATTGAATACAGGAGTTGGGACGTCTTGTTGAAGTTGTACAAGACATTGGTCAGGCCACACTTAGAATACTGTGTACAATTCTGGTCACCCTATTATAGAAAGGATATTATTAAACTAGAAAAAGTGCAGAAAAGATTTACTAGGATGCTACTGGGACTTGATGGATTGAGTTATAAGGAGAGGCTGGATAGATTGGGACTGTTTTCTCTGGAGCGTAGGAGGCTGAGGGGTGATCTTATAGAGTCTATAAAATAATGAGGGGCACAGGTCAGCTAGATAGTCAATATCTTTTCCCAAAGGTAGGAGAGTCTAAAACTAGAGGGCATAGGTTTAAGGTGAGAGGGGAGAGATACAGAAGTGTCCAGAGGAGCAATTTTTTCACACAGAGGGTGGTGAGTGTCTGGAATGAGCTGTCAGAGGTAGCATTAGAGGCGGGTACAATTTTGTCTTTTAAAAAGCATTTAGATGGTTACATGGGTACGATGGGTATAGAGGGATATGGGCCAAATGCGGGCAACTGGGATTAGCTTAGGGGTCTTTAAAAAAGGGCAGCACGGACAGGTTGGGCCGAAGGGCCTGTTTCCATGCTGTAAACCTCTACGATTCTAACGCTGGATAAACTCAGCAGGTCTGGCAGCTGAGAGAGAAACACAGTTAAAGTTTCGGGCCCAGACCACCCTTCTACAGAACCTCAATCTACAGACATTTTTAAAAGTTTTATTTGAGGCCTGGCAGTTCACCCCTCACTGGATCGAGGTTACAGCTGAAACGTAAAGTCCGTCTGGCCAATCAGCCACCCACAGGAACCAGACCATGAAATTAGCCATTGAATGATTCTAGACACAAAGCACCCCGATCCCCTGGCTCTGTTGATGTCACTTCCTGAAAATGGTGGATGGTTACCATGAGGATCTGTGGGACCAACTCAGCTCCTGATTACCACTGAGGCCAGTTATTGTGGGTGTGATCTAGTCTATAGAGGCTACTCAATGTTGTAAAGGTTTGTGACATTGCGAGTAGTTGCTGGTGGAGCATTTTCTGTTTATATTTGAAGTCAGCTGACGTGTCCAGTTTTTACGTTAGGGTGCGGAATGTTATTGCTCATTCCGAATAGCCTTTAAGAAAGGCCACCCGGATAAATGTGTAGTGGTCCATTTTGGCAGGTCCAATGGGATGAAGGAGAACAATATCAAGGGTAGGACTCTTAGCAGTGTTGAAGAGCAGAAGGATCTTGGGGTCCGGGTCCACAGGACTCTTAAATCGGCCTCGCAGGTGGAGGATGTGGTCAAGAAGGCGTATGGTGTACTGGCCTTCATTAATCGAGGGATTGAGTTTAGGAGTCGGGAGGTAATGCTGCAACTTTATAAGACCCTTGTCAGACCCCACCTGGAGTACTGTGCGCAGTTCTGGTCGCCTCACTACAGGGAGGATGTGGAAGCTATTGAGAGGGTGCAGAGGAGATTTACAAGGATGTTGCCTGGATTGGGAGGCATGCCTTATGAAGATAGGTTGAGGGAGCTGGGACTCTTCTCCCTGGAGAGACGAAGGTTGAGAGGTGACCTGATAGAGGTTTATAAGATGTTGAGAGGATTAGATAGGGTGGATTCTCGGAGGCTATTTCCCAGGGCTGAAATGGTCGCTACGAGAGGACACAGGTTTAAGGTGCTGGGGAGTAGGTACAGAGGAGATGTCAGGGGTAAGTTTTTCACTCAGAGGGTGGTGAGTGAGTGGAATCGGCTGCCGTCGATGGTGGTAGAGGCGAACTCGCTGGGGTCTTTTAAGAGACTCTGGATGAGTACATGGGATCTAATGGGATTGAGGGTTATAGATAGGCCTCGTTGGTATGGATATGATCGGTGCAACTTGTGGGCTGAAGGGCCTGTTTGTGCTGTAGTGTTCTATGTTCTGAAGTTGCGTTGAGACACCTTCTTCACAATTGAGTGACTTGCTGGCCATTTCAGAGGGCAGTTAAGAGTTAACCACATTGCTGTGAGTCTGGGTCGCATGTAGGCCAGACCAGGTAAGGACGGCAGATTTCCTTCCCAAAAAGACATTAATGAATCAGATGGGTTAACGTACAGGTTCAGTCGGCAGTTAGGAAAGTAAATGCAGTGCTCGCATTCGTGTCGAGAGAGCTAGAATACAAGAGCAGGGATGTACTTCTGAGGCTGTATAAGGCTCGGGTCAGACCCCATTTGGAATATTGTGAGCAGTTTTGGGTCCCATAATCTAAGGAAGGATGTGCTGGCCTTGGAAAGGATCCAGAGGAGGTTCACAAGAATGATCCCTGGAATGAAACGCTTGTCGTATGAGGAATGGTTGAGGACTCTGAGTCTGTACTCGTTGGAGTTTAGAAGGATGAGGGGGGATCTTACTGAAACTTACAGGATACTGCGAGGCCCTGGATAGAGTGGACGTGGAGAGGATGTTTCCACTAGTAGGAAAAACTACAACCAGCGTGCACGACCTCAGGCTAAAGGGTCGATCCTTTAAAACAGAGATGAGGAGGAATTTCTTCAGCCAGAGAGTGGTGAACTCTTTGCCGCAGAAGGCTGTGGAGGGCAGGTCAGTGAGTGTCTTTAAGACGGAGATAGATAGCTTCTTGATTAATAAGGGAGTCAGGGGTTATGGGAGGAAAGGCAGGAGAATGGGGATGAGAAAAATATCAGCCATGATTGAACGGCAGAGCAGACTCCATGGGCCGAGTGGCCTCATTCGGCTTCTATTTCTCACGGTCTTAGGGGTTTTTATGACAATCTGTGATCCTTTCATGGTCACCGCTGCTGAGACTAGCTTTATAGATCTATTAATTAATTGATATTGAGTTTGCCCGTTGTTGAGGTACAATTTGAACTCTCGTTTCTGGGCTATTAGCTCAGGCCTGAGTACTACATGTCCAGTAATAAGCGCAGTGGCTTTTGCACCTCTAAATTCTGGGCAACACACTTTAGGCGGAATGTGCTTTTGGAGAGGGAGCGGAGGAGATTCACTGGAATGGTCCAAGGAGTGAGAACCTGCAGTGAACCTGGAGAGACTGGGATTGTCCTCCTTAGAGCAGAGAAGACTCAGGGGAGCTTTAACTGGAACATTGAAAATCATGAAGGGAATGATGTTTGAGTAAACACAGAGAGGGTGTTTCCAGTGGAGGAAGAGTCCAACAGCAGAATTAGAATAAAAGCCAGTGAAGGTGATGAGTTTTATAATGTTCTGACCAACATTCCACAGGTAGGTGATGGATGTGAGTCATTAATAACTCTCAAAAGTGAATTGAATCACTACTTAAACATATATAGAACATTACAGCGCAGTACAGACCCTTCGGCCCTCAATGTTGAGCCGACCAGTGGAACCAATCTAATGACCCTCTAACCTAAACTATTCCAGTGTTATCCATATGCCTATCCACTGACCATTTGAACGCCCTTAAAGTTGGCGAGTCCACAACTGCTGCAGGCAGGGCATTCCACGCCCTTACTACCCTCTGAGTAAAGAACCTACCTCTGACATCCGTCCTATAATTACCACCCCTCAATTTGAAGCTATGTCCCCTCGTGTTAGCCATCACCATCCGAGGAAAAAAGCTCTCACTGTCCACCCAATATATGGCGTGGGGAAAGAGCAGTAGGGTGGAAATGATTGGCTATCTCTTTCAGAGGGCTAGCACAGACACAATGGGTCAAATGGCTGCCATCAGTGCTGTATGATTCTATCACTCAATGGCTGCTTCTAAGAATGGGCAGTTCGACACAGCCTTGTACTGTGCGTGAACAGTGGGTTATTGTCAGAGACAGAAAACTGACTCAGAACAACAGCGTAAACCATGAAATGTTTTCCTTGTTTTCACGCAGACAAAGGAGGGTCAGATCCAGGTCATTGGTAACTTGAAGAATATCTCCATGGCTTCCAGCAAATTGTTGCTCGCTGCCAAGTCACTATCTGTTGATTCCGCTGCGCCCAATGCCAAGAATCTCCTGGCAGCTGCTGCCCGGTAAGGATTGTGTACTTAACCAATGCTGGAACCTCACGTTGGCCAGCGTCTGAGCACCCTGTGGCTCGGTGGGTCGTTTCTGAGACAGAGGGTGGTGTGTTCAAGTCCCACTCCAGAGACTTGAGCACCCAGTCCAGGTTAATCCTCCTGTGCAGTACAGAGGGAGCCCTGCACTGTCACAGGCACGATCATAGGGATGTGCTCCCTGATTTGGTTTAATTTATTATTGTCACTTGTATTAGTAGACAGTGAAAAATATTGTTTCTTGCGCACTATACGGACAAAGCATACCGTTCTTAGAGAAGGAAAGGAGAGAGTGCAGAATGTAACGTTACAGTCGTAGTTAGGGAGGGGAGAAAAATCAAGCTAATACGAGGTAGGTTTATTCAAAAGTCTGGAGGCAGCAGAGAAAAAGCTGTTCTCGAGTAAGTTGGTACATGCCCTCAGACTTTTGTATCCTTTTCCCGATGGAAAAAAGTGAAAGAGAGAATGTCCGGGGTGCGTGGGGGGTCCTTAATTATGCTGGCTGCTTTCCTGAGGCAGCGGGAAGGGTAGACAGAGCCAATGGATGGGAGACTGGTTTGCGCGATGGATTGGGCTACATTCACGACCCTTTGTAGTTCCTTGCGGTTTTGCGCAGAGCAGGAGCCCATACCGAGCTGTGATACAACCAGAAAGAATGCTTTCTATGGCGTAAGTTGCTGAGAGTCGTAGCGGACATGCCAAATTTCCTTAGTCTTCTGAGAAAGTAGGGGTGACCTAGCTAATATTTGTCCGTCAACCAACGCCACTCAAATAAACAGATTATCTGACCGTTGCTTTATTGGGAGCTTGCTGTGCACAAAAATGGCTGCCACGTTTCCAATATTACAACAGGGCTGCTCTTCGAAAGTACGCCACTGGCCGTGAGTGGCTTTGGGACGTGCTGAGGGCATGAAAGTCGTAAGCCCTTCTTCAAATCTTCTAATTATGTCGGTGAAACAGAAGTAGTTGAAGATGTATTGAAGTGTTGATTTAACAGTCAGCATATCCGATGTCTTACAGAGCGGTTACTGAGAGTATCAACCAGCTGATTACACTCTGCACCCAGCAGGCCCCTGGCCAGAAGGAATGTGACAACGCTCTCCGAGAGCTTGAGGTAACAGGATGAAGCCAACTTCTGACAGCACGTCCACCTTGCTCGTTCACATTCAGAGAGTCATAAAATCAGATGGCATAAAGACAGAGTCATAAGAACATAAGAAATAGGAGCAGGAGTAGGCCATCTAGCCCCTCGAGCCTGTCCCGCCATTCAATAAGATCATGGCTGATCTGTTGTGTCTCAGTTCCACTTTCCTGCCCTCTCCCCATAACCCTTAATCCCCTCGCTTATCAAAAACCTATCAACCCGCGTCTTAAAAATATTTAGCGAGGCAGCCTCCACCACTTCAACGGGCAGAGAATTCCAGAGATTCACCACCCTTTGAGTGAAGAAGTTCCTCCTCAACTCCGTTCTAAACCGCCCCCGCTTTATCTTGAGGCTGTGCCCCCTAGTCCTACTGTCCTTTCTGAGCGGAAAGAGTCTCTCCACCTCTATCCTATCCATCCCATTCATCATCTTATATGTCTCAATGAGATCTCCCCTCATTCTTCTAAACTCTAACGAGTACAAGCCTAGTTTATTCAGCCTCTCCTCATAGCTCAACCCCCTCAACTCCGGTATCAGCCTAGTAAACCTCCTCTGCACTCCTTCCAAGGCCAAAATATCCTTGCGTAAGTACGGCGCCCAAAACTGCACACAGAATCAGAGAGTCATAAAATCATTTGGGCGGCACAGTGGCACAGTGGGTTGGCACTGCTGCTTCACAGCTCCAGGGTCCTGGGTTCGATTCCCGGCTCGGGTCGCTGTCTGTGTGGAGTTTGCACATCCTCCTCGTGTCTGCATGGGTTTCCTCCGGGTCCTCCGGTTTCCTCCCACAGCCCAAAGATGTGCGGGTTAGGTTGATTGGCCGTGCGAAGAAATTGCCCCTTAGTGTCCAGGGATGTGTAGGTTAGAGGGATTAGTGGGTATAATACGTAGGGATATGGGGGTAGGGCCTGGGTGGGATTGTGTTCGGTGCAGACTCGATGGGCCGAAGGGCCTCTTCCTGCACTGTAGGGTTCTATGATTCATAGAATCCCTTGAGTGTAAACAGAGGCCATTTAGCCCGTCGAGCCTGCACCAATATACGCTTGCCCAAGGAGGTGGTGGGAGCAGGTATGATTGCGGCATTTAAGGGGAATCTAGACAAATACGTGAATCGGACGGGAATGGAAGGTTACGGACTCCGGAGGTGCAAACGGTCTTAGTTTAGGCATCATGATCGGCGCAGGCTTGGAGGGCCGAAGGCCTGTTCCTGTGCTGTATTGTTTTTTCATTCTTTTTCTTTGTTCAGTAACAATCCCAGCCAGGCCCTATCCCCATAACCCCATACACTTACCCCACCCTTACTTTTTTATCGGAGTTTTCTCTCAGGCAGTTGGAAAACCGGAAGTAGGCCCCAGTGAGACCTGGGATTTTTATTTTGTCCAATAAATTTGGACGGGGAGGAAACCCGAGACACTGTACGTGTAGAGTCTCCCACACTCCTCCCCCCACTCCTTCTCTAACCTAAAAAAAAAGACTTGGAGTGAGAGCAGGTAAGCTTTCTCCTTTTCTCATTTCTTCCCCTAACCTAACGGGGGTGAGGGATTATCAGGCAGGATCTTTCTTTTTATCAGTAAGTTATCCAGAGGGAATGGCAGGAAAGGCAGTGCAGTGTTCCTCCTGCGGGATGTTTAGGGGTTTAGATACTCCAAAGAGTGAAGATAGATGGGTGACGGTGAGAGGGGCTCGGAGGAAGCAGCCATTGCAGGGATCCCCTGTGGTCATTCCCCTCAGCAGCAAGTATACCGCGTTGGATACTGTTGAGGGGGATGACCTACCAGTGGTAAGCCAAGGTGACCAGATCGCTAGCACTGAGTCTGTCCTTGTAGCTCAGAAGGGAAGGGGGGAGAGCAGGAAATCAATAGTTATTGGGGATGTGGAGCTTTTGAGGGTCAGTCAGTCCCCTGGGCCAGATGGGATACATCCTAGGATACTTAGGGAGGCAAGGGATGAGATTGCGGAGCCTTTAGCTTTGATCTTTGGGTCCTCACTGTCCACGGGGATTGTGCCAGAGGACTGGAGAATGGCGAATGTTGTTCCTCTCTTCAAGAAAGGAAATAGGAATGACCCTGGTAATTATAGGCCAGTTAGTCTTACTTCGGTGGTCGGTGAGTTAATGAAAAAGGCCCTGAGGGATTTATGACCATTTGGAAAGATGCAGCTTAATCTGAGATATTTAGCACGGATTCAAGAGGGGTAAGTCTTGCCTCACAAATTTGATTGAATTCTTTGAGAAGGTAACTAAGTGTGTAGATGGAGGTAGAGCAGTTGATGTCATATACATGGATTTTAGTAAGGTGTTTGATAGGGTTCCCCATGGTAGGCTCATGAAGAAGATAAGGAGGTGTGGGATAGAAGGAAATGTGGCCGATTGGATAAGTAACTGGCTGTCTCATAGAGGGTGGTGGTGAAGGGAAAATTTTCAGACTGGAGGCCAGTGACCAGCGGTGTACCACAGGGATCAGTGCTGGATCCTCTGCTTTTGTAAGTTTTATCAATGACTTGGGAGAGGGGGCTGGAGGGTGGGTTAGTAAATTTGCGGATGACACCAAGATTGGTGGAGTAGTGGATGAGGTGGAGGGCTCTCGCAGGCTGCACAGAGACACTGATAGGATGCAGAGCTGGGCAGAAAAGTAGCAGGTGGAGTTTAACCCTGATAAGTGCGAGGTGATTCATTTTGGTAGGACAAACTTGAATGCAGATTACAGGGTCAACGGCAGGGTTCTGAGGAATGTGGAGGAACAGAGAGATCTCGGGGTTCATATCCACAGATCTCTGAAGGTTGCCACTCAAGTGGATAGAGCCGTGAAGAAGGCTTATAGTGTGTTAGTGTTTATTAACAGGGGGTTTGAGTTTAAGAGCTGTGGGGTTATGCTGCAACTATACCGGACCTTGGTGAGACCACATTTGGAATATTGTGTTCAGTTCTGGTCACCTCACTATAAGAAGGATGTGGAAGCATTGGAGAGAGTGCAGAGGAGATTTACCAGGATGCTGCCTGGTTTGGAGGGTAGGTCTTATGAGGAAAGGTTGAGGGAGCTGGGGCTTTTCGCTTTAGAGCGGAGGAGGATGAGAGGAGACTTAATAGAGGTTTATAAGATGTTGAGAGGGATCGATAGAGTGGACGTGCAGAGACTATTTCCTCGGGTGGATGTAGCTGTTACTCGGGGGCAGAACTATAAGGTTGATGGTGGGAGGTATAGGAGGGATGTCCGAGGTAGATTCTTTACTCAGAGAGTGGTTGGGGGGTGGAATAGACTGCCTGCTGTGATAGTGGAGTCGGACACTTTTGGACTATGGGAGGAAACTGGAGTACCTGGAGAAAAACCATGGTGGTGCAGTGGAACTGACACAATGGGTTAATAGTTTGTTGCGTGCTGTATTGTTCTGTTAACTAAGAAAGTCTGAAATCTAACCCCCCAGTGCACAGACAGATGGTGAGAAATGATTGACTCTGGACATTTCTGTTACACTTTTGTGAGAGTTTTTTTTTACTCCTGGGAGTTAACTTCATTTTTCAAATCTGTGCAAAGCAAGTTGAGATTGCTTTTAATTAACTGCCGAGTAATATATTCCTTCATTCTCTGTGGGTAGAATTTGCCCAGAGTTTCTGAGAGTCGGTTAGTTAATTAGTTCTGACGTTGGTTGATCAAATCTGGTTAAAATTCAGCCGTATGTAATTTTGAAACCTGTTTGCAGACTGTCAAAGGCATGCTGGATAATCCCAATGACCCCGTCAGCGACCTCTCCTATTTCGACTGCATTGAGAGCGTGATGGAGAACTCCAAGGTAAGGGTTAAGGTTCCTTTGGGAGAGTTTGCTCTGTGACACAGTGTGCCGCCTCTAACAGCACCCCTTCCTTTGGGCGCTCGCCTCTGCTGCAGGTTCTCGGGGAGGCCATGACGGGAATCTCTCAGAAAGCGAAGACCGGTGACCTTCCAGCATTCGGAGATTCTGTTGGTGTGGCCTCCAAGGCGCTGTGTGGCCTGACAGAAGCGGCAGCTCAGGTGAGCAACAGTTGACCAAGCTGACCCTCACAGTGTCGCTCACGTCCCCAGCTTTTGTGAGAGGAACTTCCAATGAAACTTTGAGGGGGGGAAAATCCAGGAATCATTCCAAAGCCAATTGGGCTGAGCTTGAGCAACCTCTCGTACGGAGATGAGTCAACTGGTCTTTTGCATTGGTAATGCGATGAAAAATTCATTAATGTGAGTTTTTCAACCGCAAGGAAGTTGATTATTTACAGGAATCTTTCAAAATTTCTCCCTTCTTGGGAAATCCACTTTGTGGCTTCAGAAATCTACTTCTGAAGAGCAGGTCCTGCCAAAATTTACTTGGCTTCAATCTGCATCGAGCCATTTGTTATATTCCAGTCACGCTGGCCCAGTAACGTACATCAAGTGGAATCATAGAATCTGTGGCATGGAGACAGGCCCTTCGGCCCAAATTACTGCATGCTGACCAAAGTGTCCATCCAAGCTAACCCCATTTGCCTGCAGTTCCCTCTAAACCTTTCCTATCCAAACGCCTTTTAAATGTAGTCAGCGTCCCTGCCTCAACCACTTCCTCCGGCAGCTCATTCCACGCACGCACCAGCCGCTGTGTTAAAAAAAAGTTGCTCCTCAGGTTCTCATTCATTCTTTCCCCTTAATTTTTTTCCAAGAAATGAGGGACAGGAGACCCACTGGTCTATTCAGCCTCCCTCACACAACGGGTAGCATTATTTACAACACACGCACTCTCCACCTGGTCCTCTCGCCTCCTGGGGTGGGAAATTCCTCACCCCACCCCGCTCCTTAAGTTATCGCAACCAGTCCATTCAGGCCCTGCTGAATGTTATACGCTACTAGCCCCTCGTTTGAGATAATTTCTGTCCCAGCTACAAAACACTCCCTCTTGAAGGAAATCAGCCAGTTGGCATTGAGCACGCAAGTTGGCAACTCACTAAAGACCATCTCCCGTTCCTTCCATTATCCCATTCTTGCACTGGGATGTCTTGGCTTTGTCCCATTTCCTCTGATAACTGACCGGTGAGTGACGAGGGTGGAGTGTTGTTGTGGTAGCTGTGGTTCTGAAACCTCTGTCCACTGTACTTGGGAGAGTTTAGCAGCTCGCTCAGGCTGCCTCGCAGAGATCCAGGAACTGACCCCTGTGAGTCACCTAAAATACAAGAGCTGAATTTATTTCAACCCAGAAACATAACTCGGAGTCTGAAAGGAATTCCCACTGAAGAATAGACAAGTGCTGGAAAATCTCAGCAGGACTGGCAGCATCTATGGAGAGAGAATAGAACCAACGTTTCGAATCTGGATGACCCTTTGTCAGAGCGAGTCTGCAGAGATTTATACGATCTCTGCCCTACCTTCATCTGCTGATTCTTTCTTTCCTCTCAGCTCTGATGAAGGGTCATCCGTGCTTGAAACGTTGGCTCTATCCTCTCTCCTCCAGACTTGAACCGTAGAACATTACAGCTCAGAAACAGGCCATTTGGCCCTTCTTGTCTGTGCCGAACCATTTTTCTGCCTAGTCCCACTGACCTGTACCTGGACCACATCCCTCCACACCCCTCTCATCCATGTACCTTTCCAAGTTTTTCTTAAATGTTAAAACTGAGCCCGCATTTATCCGGCAGCTCATTCCACACTCCCACCGCTCTCTGTGTGAAGAATCCCCCCCACAATATTCCCTTTAAACCTTTCCCCCTTCACCCTTAACCCATGCCCTCTAGTTTTTTTCTCCCCTAGCCTCAGTGGAAAAAGCCTGCTTGCATTCACTCTATCTATACCCATCAAAATCTTATACACCTCTATCAAATCCCCCCTCATTCTTCTACACTCCAGGGAATAAAGTCCTAACCTAGGAATAGATAGGGTGGATTCTCGGAGACTATTTCCCAGGGCTGAAATGGTTGCTACAAGAGGACACAGGTTTAAGGTGCTGGGGAGCAGGTACAGAGGAGATGTCAGGGGTAAGTTTTTCACTCAGAGGGTGGTGAGTGAGTGGAATCGGCTGCCATCAGTGGTGGTGGAGGCGAACTCGCTGGGGTCTTTTAAAAGACTTCTGGATGAGTACGTGGGATTTAATGGGATTGGAAGTTACAGATAGTTCTATGGCTTGGTAGGTATGGATGTGATTGGCGCAACTTGTGGGCTGAAGGGCCTGTTTGTGCTGTAGTGTTCTATGTTCTGTGTTCTATTCAATCTCTCTCTGTAACTCAATTTCTCAAGTCCCGACCACATCCTTGTAAACCTTCCCTGCACTCTTTCAACCTTATTAATATCCTTCCTGTAATTAGATGACCAAAACCGTACACAATAATTCAGCCTCACCAATGTCTTATACACCATAACATTCCAACTCTTATACTCAATACTTTGACTTACAAAGGCCAGTGTTCCAAAAGCACTCTTTATGACCCTATCTACCTGTGACACTAATTTTAGGGAATGATGTATCTGTACTCCCAGATCCCTCTGTTCGACTCTTCAGTGTCCTACCATTTACCTTGTATGTTCTACCTTGGTTTGTCCTTCCAAAGTGCAACACCTCACTCTTGTCTGCATTAAGCTCCATCTACCATTCTTCAGCCCATTTTTCTAACTGGTCCAAATCCCTCTGCAAGTTTTGCTGAGGTTTCCCAGCATTTTTCTGTGTTTTGTTTCAGATTCCAACATCTGCAGTATTTTGCCCTTTATCCCACTGGAGATTTTTCTAACCCAAACTGCGATTCTCTCTTCTTAATTGAACTTGTCTTCATGCAGGCTGGTTACCTGGTTGGGATATCCGATCCCAACAGCCAGGCTGGGCACCAGGGACTGGTGGATCCCATCCAATTCGCTCGGGCTAACCAGGCGATCCAGATGGCGTGTCAGAATCTGGTGGATCCGGCCAGCAGCCCGTCACAGGTGAGGCGTTTGGATAAACCGTCGGCCGTTGCCCCCTTCATTAACTCTGGACCCATGTCGTCGCGGGTGGTGTCTGTGCTGATGTGTGTGACTCCCGCCCTGCAGGTACTATCCGCCGCTACCATCGTGGCCAAGCATACCTCTGCGTTGTGTAACGCGTGCCGGATCGCCTCCTCCAAAACCGCCAACCCCATCGCCAAGAGGCACTTTGTACAATCGGCAAAGGAAGTTGCGAATAGCACTGCCAACCTGGTGAAGACCATCAAGGTAACGGCCACTGTGTGTGAATGAGGAGCTTGTGACGAGTCTCTCTGGCTTTTCTGAGTTTAACACTGGAACAATGTTCCTCTTTCTATCGCAGATGTTTCTTTATAAGACGGATGTTTAGGTGACATTTAGTGTTTTTAATATCCACTGTTCAATTCGTCTTTCTTTGGCTTTCTTCCCGAGTCAGATTCTGATTTGAAATTACTTTCTCTTTTGTTTCAAAGAACAACACAGCTCGGGAAACAGGCCCTTCGGCCCAACGAGCCCGCCCCGCCATCTTAACAATGTGTTTTCCCTCCTCCACCCTTGACCCGTGTCTATGCTTATGGCACTCCACATTGGAAACCAGATTCAGGGGAGAATAATTTAGGGACAATTTGTTACACCAATCAGCCTAAGAGCGCATCTTTGGGGTGTGGGAGGAAACCGGAGCACCCGGAGAAAAACCCACGCAAGCACGGGGAGAATGCGCAAACTCCCACAGACACCGGCCCTGGGAGGCTGAAGCCCCCCCCACCTTGGCCCAGAACGTGGCTGGAACAATCCCCCACACGGGATTGTCTCTTGATGCATCTCTCTCTGTAGGGGAGATTGGGAGTTTCCTGAGAGAGAAACCCTGCTGTCCACATGTGGAACAGGGACACCTAATGAGTGGACACTTGTACTCTGCACAAAACACAATATCTCAAGATATTCTTATCTTTGACCGAGCAATGAGCTTTCAGGAGGATCTTTCATTCTTCTACCATTACTGTGTATGTGTCTATTTATACCTATCATGACTGTGTGTGTGTGTGTGTGTGTGTGTGTGTGTGTGTGTGTGTGTGTGTGTGTGTGTGTGTATACATCTCATTACTGTGTGTGTGTGTCTGAGTGTACATCTCTACTGTGTGTGTGTGTGTGTCTGAGTGTACATCTCATTACTGTGTGTGTCTGAATGTACATCTCATTACTGTGTGTGTGTGTGTGTGCATGTCTGAGTGTACATCTCATTACTGTGTGTCTGAGTGTACATCTCATTACTGTGTGTGTGTGCGTGTGTGTGTGTGTACATCTCATTACTGTGTGTGTCTGAATGTACATCTCATTACTCTGTGTGTGTGTGTGTGTCTGTGTGTGTGTGTGAGTGTACATCTCATTACTGTGTGTGTCTGAATGTACATCTCATTACTCTGTGTGTGTGTGCGTGTGTGTCTGTGTGTGTGCGTGTGTGCGTGTGTGTGTGTGTGAGTGTACATCTCATTACTGTGTGTGTCTGAATGTACATCTCATTACTGTGTGTGTGTGTGTGTGTGTGTGTGTGTGTGTGTGTGTGTGTGTGTGTGTGTGTGTGTGTGTCACTCTGTCATTACCCAGCCGGTGAAAGATTTACTTCTCGTGATCTTTTGTCTTTAGGCTCTTGATGGTGACTTTTCTGAAGAGAATCGAGATAAATGCAGGTCCGCCACTTCCCCTTTAATCGAGGCAGTGGAAAATCTGACGGCATTTGCCTCCAACCCGGAGTTTGTCAGCATCCCTGCACAGATAGGCGCTGAGGTAAATAATCTCAAACATCTGTACACAGCAGGCGGGAATTGTTAAATCAGAGCAAGGTTCTAACGTCACATCATCCAATGATAGTGAAGCTGTTGACCAATCACAAAGATCAGTCTCAGTCAGTGAGTCTACAGGCCCAGAGTGATGGAACGTGCCGGAACCACAGGCTCAAAGTCACCTACTGCTCTTGAGTTATTCTACTCGAAACAAGCATCGTGTCTCAAATTGCTCATAAACTAGGTTCCAAAATATTATTTTCTGAAAGCAATTCGCTTAGAATCCATGGAACCATAAAATCCCTGCAGTGCAGGAAGAGGCCATTCGGCCCATCAGCAGTGACCCTGCTCACAAGCGTCCTACCCAGCCTCTCCCCTGCCCTGTCCCCATAACCCTGTACATTGATCATGGCCAATCCTACTCAACTGTATGTAAATTAACTTAAATTGTGTACAGTTAGGTCAACAGTATTTCACTCCACCGTCTCCCTCAGGGTGTGTTCCATAGATTCATCACTCATTCACTGAAATATTGTGTCTGTGGATTTGATTTGATTGCCCAGTTTAAGAGTCTCGGTTGTGTACAGTGGAACGGGGTGGCTATCCTTGTCACTGGCACCATCTATCCTGAGTAAAGCATTTGAGGTTGAAACAAAATGGTGGATAGTCACCGAGTGGGCAGGAGTTAACAGAGAGATGAAAGAACGTTACCCCCCTGAGGATGAGATGGACAAGAAGAGGTCCAGCATCTACAGAACGACGGTCAGGAATGTATTGGCAAACTCCCCACTTGCCTGGACGGGTGCAGCTCCAACACACAAGAACCTCAACACCATCCAGGGCAAAGTAGCCCCGCTTAACTGGCACACCATTCAGCACCTTAAACACTTCCTCCCTCCACCATCGACGCACAGTGTGTACAAGTTGTACTGCAGAAACTCAGCAACACCTTCCAAACCTCTGGCCTCTCCCATCTAACCAAGGGCAGGTTCCTCACCATCCTGACTTGGAAATATATCACCGTTCCTTCATTGTCTTTGAGTAGGAATCATGGAACTCAATGATGAGACAGAGTACAGAAATGAGATAGAGAATCTGGTGAACTGGTGCAGCAACAATAATCTCTCCCTCAATGTCAACAAAATGAAGGAGATAGTCATTGACTTTAGGAAGCATAGAGGAGAACATGCCCCTGTCTACCTCAATGGGAATGAAGTAGAGCTTCAGGTTTTTAGGTGCCCAGATGACCAACCTGTCCTGGTCCCCCCATGCCGACACTATAGTTAAGAAAGCCCCACCAACGCCTCTACTTTCTCAGAAGACTAAGGAAATTTGGTATGTCAGCTATAAATCTCACCAATTTTGACAGATGCACCATAGAAAGCATTCTTTCTGGTTGTATCACAGCTTGGTATGGGCTCCTGCTCTGCCCAAGACCACAAAAAAGGTCGTGAATGTAGCCCAGTCTATCACTCAAACCAGCCTCCCACCCATTGACTCCGTCTACACTTCCCACTGCCTCAGCAAAGCAGCCGGCATAACTAAGGGCCCCACACGCCCCGGACATTCTCTCTTCCACCTTCTTCCATCAGGAAAAAGATCCAAAGTCTGAGATTACGTACCAACCGACTCAAGAACAGCTCCTTCCCTGCTGCCATCGGACTTTTGAATGGACATTCCTGGCGTTTAGTCGACCTTTCTCTACACTAAGACTGTAGTTCTGCACTCTCTCGTTTCCTTCTCTATGAATGGTATGCTTTGTCTGTATAGCACCCAAGGAATAATACTTTTCACCGTATCCCAATACGTGTGATAATAATAAATCAAATCAAAATCAAAAACAGGACAACCAGCAGAGAAATCAGCTGCTCAGTTAAACCATGTCGGTGTTGATGTTCCTCGCACGTCTCCTCACACTCATCCTCATCCCACTCCATCAACATGACCTCCCGTTCCTTTCTCCCTTGCAGTTTATCGAGTTTAAGCATGTCTAAGCTGTTCACTTTGATTATACCATGTGGGAGTCAATTCCACATTCTCATCACTTTCTGGGTTGAGGTTTGAGCTGATTTCCTTGTTGGGTTTATTAAAGAACAGAAAAAACAAAGAACAGTACAGCACAGGAAACAGGCCCTTCGGCCCGCCAAGCCTGCACCGCTCATGGGCCCAACTAGACCACTCTTCTGTATCCCTCCATTCCCAGTCTGCTCATGTGACTATCCAGATAAGTCTCAAACGATCCCAGCGTGTCTGCCTCCACCACCCTGCTTGGCAGTGCATTCCAGGCCCCCCCCCCCCACCCTCTGTGCAAGATACGTCCCTCTGATATCTGAGTTAACCCTCATCCCCCTCACCTTGAGCCTGTGACCCCTCGTGATCGTCACCTCCGACCTGGGAAAACACTTCCCACTGTTCACTCTATCTATACCCCTCATAATTTTGTACACCTCTATTAGGCCTCCCCTCATTCTCCGTCTTTCCAGGGAGAACAACCCCAGTTTACCCAATCTCTCCTCATAGCTAAGACCCTCCGTACCAGGCAACATCCTGGTAAACCTCCTCTGTACTCTCTCCAAAGCCTCCACGTCCTTCTGGTAGTGTGGTGACCAGAATTGGATGCAGTACTCCAAATGTGGCCTAACCAACGTTCTATACAGCTGCAACATCAGACGCCAATTTTTATACTCTATACCCCGTTCTATAAAGGCAAGCATGCCATATGCCACCTTCACCACCTTCTCCACCTGTGCTGCCACCTTCAAGAATCTGTGGACTTGCACACCCAGGTCCCTCTGTGTGTCTGTACTCCTGATGGTTCTGCCATTTATTGTATAGCTCCTCCCTACATTAGTCCTACCAAGATGCATCACTTTGCATTTATCTGGATTAAATTCCATCTGCCATTTCTCCGCCCAATTTTCCAGCCTATCTATATCCTGCTATACGCTCCGACAATGTTTATCGCTATCCACAACTCCAGCCATCTTCAACTTGGTGACTCTCTCAGACTGTGGCCCTTCAGATCAGTATTATTGGATGGCAAACTGTGCGAGCAGGAGTAAAATCCATGCGGGATAATGTCTGAGTATTGATAGAGGGGAATGTTCTCAGGGCAGCAGGGAATTTTGTGGAGTGACTGATTCACCATTGCAACGCAGTCAACAAGATCTGAATGAGCTTTCTGTGTTGGTACGGTCAACTGTATATCCCAAAACTGTCTTTAACACCCTCCTGTTACCTCCTGCAGGGCGCCCAGGCCCAGGAACCAATCCTTGCAGCTGCCCGATCCATGCTGGACAGCTCATCGTCACTCATCAAGAGTGCCCGATCGCTCGCAATCAACCCGAAAGACCCACCAACCTGGTCCATCCTAGCAGGTCATTCCCGTACTGTGTCTGATTCCATTAAAAGCCTCATTACCTCTATCAGGTGAGTTAGTCTTGGTTATTTTGTGGAATATTTGGCTTAGAATTTTATAAATTTTAACTTTATTTACCAGTGTCACATGAAGGCTTACGTTAACACTGCAATGAAGTTACTATGAAAATCCCCTAGTCGCCACACTCCAGCGCCTGTTTGGATTACACTGAGGGAGAATTTAGCAATGGCCCAACGCACCCTAACCAGCACGTCTTTCGGACTGTGGGAGGAAACCCACGCAAACACGGGGAGAATGTGCAAACTCCAGACAGTGTGACCCAAGCTGGGAATTGAACCTGGGTCCCTGGCGCTGTGAGGCAGCAGTGCTAACCCACCGTGCCGCCTTATTTGTTTGTGGATGAAAATTGTATTCTGGCTATATTTGAAAGTTGGTGTCTTGTGTCGGTCTTTGGTGGTTCTTCCTCTCACTCTCGGCCCTGCCAACTCCCAGCTCTTACAAAAGGGAAAACAAGAGAGACTGTTCTGCCCCCAACCCTTGGATAAAATAATATCCAGTCCAGCGATGAACTTGATGTTTGACATCCCAGCTTCATGCTGCTGTGACTGAAAGTATAACTGAAAGTACAACAGGGTACTGGTGAGGCCGCAGCTGGAGTACTGTGTGCAGTTTTGGTCGCCGCACTTACGCAAGGATATATTGGCCTTGGAGGGAGTGCGGAGGAGGTTCACTAGGCTGATACCGGAGATGAAGGGGTTGGACTATGAAGAGAGACTAAATAGACTGGGCCTGTACTCGTTGGAGTTTAGAAGGAGGAGGGGGGATCTTATAGAGACGTATAAGATAATGAATGGGATGGATAGGGTAGAGGTAGAGAGATTCTTCCCGCTTAGAAAGGACAGCAGGACTAGAGGGCACAGCCTCAAGATAAGGCGGGGAGCAGTTTAGATCATAGTTGAGGAGGAACTTCTTCACTCAAAGGGTGGTGAATCTCTGGAATTCTCTGCCCGTTGAAGTGGTGGAGGCTGCCTCGCTGAATATATTTAAGTCACGGGTAGATAGGTTTCTGATAGACAGGGGAATTAAGGGTTATGGGGAGAAAGCGGGAAAGTGGAACTGATCCACTTCAGATCAGCCATGATCTTATTGAATGGCGGGGCAGGCTCGAAGGGCTAGATGGCCTACTCCTGCTCCTATTTCTTATGTTCTTATGTTTTCATTGATGCATAGAACATTACAGTGTAGTATAGGCCCTTTGGCCCTCGATGTTGCGCCGACCAGTGGAACCAATCTAATGACCCTCTAACCTAAACTATTCCAATGTTATCCATATGCCTATCCACTGACCATTTGAACGCCCTTAAAGTTGGCGAGTCCACAACTGCTGCAGGCAGGGCATTCCACACCCTTACTACCCTCTGAGTAAAGAACCTACCTCTGACATCCATCCTATAATTACCCCCCCTTAATTTAAAGCCCCTCATGTTAGCCGTCAGTCTCTGACTGGCCCTAATCTTGCCCGAACCAATCTTTTATTCTTGACGTACCTAAGATGGCATTGAGATGGACAGGAGAGCAGCTCCATTTTTCCAGTTAGTATCTATCAGAATTCAAAGCCGTCTAGACTTCATACTGCACCCGTAATCGATAAAACCCTCTGACAATGCGTTACTCTGATTTGTGTTTAAGCTGTGCGTGTCCAAACCAAAACCCAGGTCCTGTTGTGAGGAGCTTGGCCAGTCTGGAAGGCGCAGCTTGAGGAGGGTGTGAATGAGTTCTTACTTGCCTGTCTTTCTTTCTGCCCCAGGGACAAAGCTCCTGGCCAGCGAGAATGTGACTGCTCGATCGACAACATCAATAAGTGTATCCGGGAGATAGAACAGGCTTCCCTCGCAGCAGTCAGTCAGAACCTGCCAACCAGAGATGACATTTCACTGGAGGTAAAGTACAAATTGTGCAGAGAGCAGTCTCCTGTAGCCGAGGGAATCGTCCCAGCTCATTCGCGTGCACAGAACTCTGCGCTCATCGGGTTCCTCTTTCTAGAAGAAAGTGCCTTTGAGCTGCCCCCTCTCCCCAGCTCGCCTGGTCTCACTCAGAGCAGCGAGGTCAATGTCATGCTTCCAGTTTATGGGTGATGCTCCTGGTGTTCAGCGTGTCCATGAATGTTCTGATGTTCCAGATGCCACATTTTGGAACTCCTGTCTTGTATACCTGTGGTGCACCTAAACCACTCCGATTGTATGAATTGAAGAGCTGGTTAGAAAGAATGGATTTACTCAGAGTGGGTCAGACAGTGTTATTACTTGGCCATCGTAGCTATGTCCAGCACTTGGAGAGTTGCATCTCATTGTGTAATTTGCTTGATCTGAGTAAGATGCCAGACCACCCGATTTTTATATCCCTGCCAGGCTGATGAGTCGAGCAACACTTTGAGTTGCTGCTTCTCGCTGAATAGAATCAGTCATTCATAGAATCCTTACAGTGCAGAAGGAGGCCATTTGGCCCATCATGTCTGCACAATCCCGCCCAGGCCCTATCCCCATAACCCCACATATTGACCCCGCTAATCCCTCTGTCACTAAGGGGCAATTTTAGCATGGCCAGTCAACCTAACCCGCACGTCTTTGGAGTGTGGGAGGAAACTGGAGTACCCGGAGGAAACCCACGCAGACACGGGGAGAATGTGCAAACTCCACGCAGACAGTGACCCGAGGCCGGAACTGAACCGGGTCCCTGGCGCCGTGACTGCGATCCACCGTGCCACCCATTTCACATTCTCTGAGTGCAGTCCACGTTGTCAATCTGCACCTGCTTCCCCTGATTGTACTGCACCTCTGGACGGTAGGTCTCCAAATGCAGTGACATCCATCGCAGGCGCTTTGGACCACGACAGTAGCTAGGCACTCTTTCCCAAGAGGGCGTAATGTCATTTAGTCTATGCCAACACACTGGCGACAGACACAGCCACTCGTCTCTGTTGCATGAATTAACCCAGAGTCCCGGTACATTACATCTATAACACTCACAGCAGACAGAGGCTGGGGAGTGGGCCAGTGTAAAGGTCTGCAGCCATGGTGAGATTTGGAGGTCAAAGATGGCAGGGCAGGCCTTATGAGGATAGGCTGAGAGAGCTCGGTCTCTTCTCCCTGGAGAGACAATGGGTGAGAGGCAACCCATAAGAACATAAGAAATAGGAGCAGGAGTAGGCCAACTAGCCTTTCGAGCCTGCCCCGCCATTCAATAAGATCATGGCTGATCTGTCGTGGCTCAGTTCCACATTCCCACCCTCTCCCCATAACCCTTAATCCCATCTCTCATCAAAAACCCATCAACCCACGTCTTAAAAATATTTAGCGAGGCAGCCTCCACCGCTTCAACGGGCAGAGAATTCCAGAGATTCACCACCCTTTGAGTGAAGAAGTTCCTCCTCAACTCTGTTGTAAACCGCCCCCCCTTTATCTTGAGGCTGTGCCCCCTAGTCCTACTATCCTTTCTGAGCGGGAAGAACCTCTCCACCTCTATCCTATCCATCCCATTCATCATCTTATATGTCTCAATGAGATCTCCCCTCATTCTTCTAAACTCTAACGAGTACAAGCCTAGTTTATTCAGCCTCTCCTCATAGCTCAACCCCCTCAACTCCGGCATCAGCCTAGTAAACCTCCTCTGCAGTCCCTCCAAGGCCAAAATATCCTTGCGTAAGTATGGTGCCCAAAGGATATTTTGGCCTTGGAGGGAGTGCAGAGGAGGTTTACTAGGCTGATACCGGAGTTGAGGGGGTTGAGCTATGAGGAGAGGCTGAATAGATTAGGCTTGTACTCGTTAGAGTTTAGAAGGGCAGATGTTTGACCCGATAGAGGTTTATAAGATGTTGAGAGGTATAGAACGGATTATAATCCGTTTATAATCAGACCGATTACAAACAGCCCGTCTGAGCTCAGGAGGTTTGCGATTGAGGGGCAGTGCGGGGGAGGCTTTGCTATTGGGAATTTCTGCAGCCTTTTTTCAGCTCTCTGTTTTAAAGATTTTGTTTGTGGATTGTCCTCTGTCCATCAGGCTTTGCAGGAGCAGATGAGCTCGACTGTGCAGGAAATAGGGCACCTGATTGACCCAATAACCACCGCTGCTCGAGGCGAGGCTGCTCAGCTTGGCCACAAGGTAAGAAACAGGAGCCATTCGGCTCCTCGGGCCTGCTATACCAACGATCTTTGACCTGAACATCTCTGTCTTCCCCACTCCCCAATTCTCTTGATGCATTGAGATAGCAAACATCTGCCCTTCTGTCATCATAGATCATCAAACCCTGCAGTGCAAAAAGAGGCCCTTCAGCCCATCGAGTCTGCACCGCCCACAATCCCACCTAGGCCCTACCCCCCATATTCCACCCACTAATCTACACATCTCAGAACACTAAGGGACAATTTTAGCACAGCCAGTTAACCTAACCCGCACGCCTTCGGACTGCGGACCTGGAGGAAACCCACGCAGACATGAGGAGAATGTGCAAACTCCACACAGACAGTGACCCGAGCCGGGAATCGAACCCAGGACCCTGGAGCTGTGAAGCAGCAGTGCTAACCACTGTGCCGCCCTTAAATAAGGTCAGTCGTGGAGCGGGGTAGAGAATTCCAAAGGTTCACAGCCCCTTTGAGTGAAGGTGTAGAGGGGGACATGAGGAAGAACTTTTTTTACACACAGAGTAGTGGATGTCTGGAGTTCACTGCCTGAGACGGTGGTGGAGGCAGAAACCCGAAACTCTTTTAAAAAGTATCTGGATCTGAACCTTAAGTGCTGTAAGTTACAGGGCCATGGGGTGGGTGCAGGAAGATGGGATTAGCAAGGGCACCTGGATAGGCCAAATTCTCCTCTGCTGTGACCGTTCTATGGTTTCTGTGAAGTAATTTCTTCTTGTCTCAGTCCTAAATGTCATAGAGTCATAAAGGTTTACAGCATAGAAACAGGCCCTTCGCCCAACTTCTCCATGCTGCCTTTTTACTTACCACTAAGCTAGTCCCAATTGCCCGCATTTGACCCATATCCCTCTATACCCCTCGTACCCAAGTAACTGTCCAAATTACATGGCAAGACAAGATTGTACCCGCCTCTACTACAACCTCTGGCAACTCGTTCCAGACACTCACCACCCTGTGTGTGAAATAATTGCCCCTCTGCACACTATCTTTCTCCGCTCACCTTCTAGTTTTAGACTCCTTTCTAGTTTTAGACTCTAGTCTATGCCTTCTAGTTTTAGACTCCCTTACCTTTGGGAAAAGATGTTGACTGTCTAGCTGATCTACGTCCCTCATTAGGGCGGCACGGCAGCACAGTGGGTTAGCACTGCTGCTCCACAGCTCTAGGGTCCTGGGTTCGGTTCCCAGCTCGGGTCACTGTCTGTGTGGAGTTTGCACATTCTCCTCGTGTCTGTGTGGGTTTTCTCCGGGTGCTCTGGTTTCCTCCCACAGTCCAAAGATGTGCGGGTTAGGTTGATTGGCCATGCTAAGAAATTGCCCCTTAGTGTCCAGGGATGCGTAGGTTAGAGGGATTAGTGGGTATAATATGTAGGGATATGGGGTTAGGGCCTAGGTGGGCTTGTAGTCGGCACAGACTCGAAGGGCCTCTTCCTGCACTGTAGGATTCTATGGGACTCTGATTATTTTATAGACCTCTATAAGATCACCCCTCAGCCTTCTATGTTCCAGGGAAAAAAGTGTCAGTCTATCCAGCCTCTCCTTATAACTCAAACCATCAAGTCCCAGTGGCATCCTAGAAAATCTTTTCTACACTCGTTCTAGCGTAATAATATTCTTTCTGTTATAGGGTGACCAGAACTGTAGTCCAAGCGTGGCCTTAGGGCCTGGGATCTAGACCCTTGGTGTCTTGGAGTTGTCCCCGAACAGAATGATGATCCTTGTTTCAGCTCCTTGTGCTTTTGTTTCCAATGAGGAATTGCTCTTCGCAGCAATATTTATTTCTCTCTCACTCTACCATCTCCAGGTCACTCAGCTGGCCAGTTACTTTGAGCCGTTGACCCTGGCCTCCATCGGGGTGGCGTCCAAGCTCCTTGACCATCAGCAGCAGATGACCGTGTTGGACCAAACCAAGACTCTGGCAGAGTCTGCGTTGCAAATGCTCTACGCAGCCAAAGAAGGAGGTGGTAATCCGAAGGTACGGTGTGTCACAGAGGAGAGCTTTTCAAAATATTGGCACTATCTCAAGTTTTCATTTAATTTGAGGGATTTCTTTTTCTATAACTTTTTAACCTGAGTTGTTTCAGATTCCAGAAGGTTAGGACAGCATGTTTATCTCCACACTGCAGCCAGGGTTGCCAAGTCCCCAGGAGACCCCCCCTACAGTCACTGGGAGAAAAATCATTGGGGCGTGAAATAAAATGGGAGTTATGTTTTTGTTTCTGTATTGGTTATCGGACAGATTTAGAAGAAAATCGTTTCATCTCACCAGCTAATGAAGAGCGATTGACATTGGTGCTGGGGGGGTAATGCTCCAATAAAAAGAATCCAAGTTTGTTCAACCTTTCTTCATCGCCCATATCCTCCCAACCTGCTAACACCCTGGTAAATCTCTTCTGCATCCTTTCCAATGCATCAGTATAGTGATATATATATATGCATCAGTATAGTGTGACAAGCAGAATTGTACACAATACTCCAAATGCGAGCTAACCAAAGTCTTATACAGCTGCAATATAATTTTCCAATTCCTATACTCAGTGCCCCAACCAGTGAAGGCCAGTATGCCATACACCTTCTTGACCACTTTGTCCACCTGAGTTGCCACCTTCAGGGAAAAAAACAAGAAAGAGCAAGAAAACTGTCTGTTTAACCAGTCTGGGTAAACTACCCTCACCAGTCTGGGTAAACTACTCTTACCCAGTCTGGGTAAACTATCCTCACCAGTCTGGGTAAACTACTCTTACCCAGTCTGGGTAAACTATCCTCACCAGTCTGGGTAAACTACCCTCACCAGTCTGGGTAAACTACCCTTACCCAGTCTGGGTAAACTACCTTTACCAGTCTGGGTAAACTACCCTCACCAGTCTGGGTAAACTACCCTTACCAGTCTGGGTAAACTACCCTTACCCAGTCTGGGTAAACTACCCTCACCAGTCTGGGTAAACTACCTTTACCAGTCTGGGTAAACTACCCTTACTAGTCTGGGTAAACTACCTTTACCAGTCTGGGTAAACTACCCTCACCAGTCTGGGTAAACTACCCTTACTAGTCCGGGTAAACTACCCTTACCCAGTCTGGGTAAACTACCCTTACCCAGTCTGGGTAAACTACCCTTACTAGTCTGGGTAAACTACCCTTACCCAGTCTGGGTAAACTACCCTTACTAGTCTGGGTAAACTACCCTTACCCAGTCTGGGTAAATTATCTTTCCAAGTCTGGGTAAACTACCTTTACCAGTCTGGGTAAACTACCCTTACCAGCCCAAGTAAACTCGCCTTACCAGCCTGAGTAACCAGCCTCACCAGTCTGGGTAAACTCACCTTGAGTAGAAGTCTCACAACACCAGGTTAAAGTCCAATGTTGGCATCTCCACATCATGACTAAACTCACCTAACCAGCGTGGGTAAACTCGCCTAACCAGCCCGGGTAAACTCGCCTAACCAGCCCGGGTAAACTCGCCTAACCAGCCCGGGTAAACTCGCCCAACCAGCCCGGGTAAACTCGCCTAACCAGCCCGGGTAAACTCGCCTAACCAGCCCGGGTAAACTCGCCTAACCAGCCCGGGTAAACTCACCTAACCAGCCCGGGTAAACTCACCTAACCAGCCCGGGTAAACTCGCCTAACCAGCCTGGGTAAACTCACCTAACCAGCCCGGGTAAACTCACCTAACCAGCCTGGGTAAACTCGCCTAACCAGCCCGGGTAAACTCACCTAACCAGCCTGGGTAAACTCGCCTAACCAGCGTGGGTAAACTCGCCTAACCAGCCTGGTTAAACTCACCTAACCAGCCTGGGTAAACTCGCCTAACCAGCCCGGGTAAACTCACCTAACCAGCCTGGGTAAACTCACCTAACCAGCCCGGGTAAACTCGCCTAACCAGTCTGGGTAAACTCACCTAACCAGCCCAGGTAAACTCGCCTAACCAGCCCGGGTAAACTCGCCTAACCAGTCTGGGTAAACTCACCTAACCAGCGTGGGTAAACTCACCTAACCAGTCTGGGTAAACTCACCGAACTGGGCTGGTTCTGAAAGGGAATCTCAGCAGCACAGATGCAGAATGAGCTGTGAATGTCATCGCTTGTTTTAAGTGAAGCCAGAAGTCCTCCAGATGTTGCCCAGTTGTCTCGGTATAAATGACTGTCCTGTGCGGTGGTTGTAGTGGGGTGAGTGCGTGTTGCTTTCCGCCTGTTCAGGAGCTGCAGTGGGATTGCTTTGCGATGGTCACTTCCGCATGTAGCAGTTTAATCCTCTGAGTTTAACAAAGTCAGGCACAGGTTGTAAATCTGGTCAATAACCTGTCACTGAGAAATCGGACAGTTTAAGATAAGAAGATGGACTTAAGTGTTGAGCTGTCAGCCTGTGCCTGATATTCCAGTGCATCTTGCGAGAAGCCATGTTATTGTTTCCCTGGAGGTTTTGTATATTTTGAGTCTACAGCCTGCCCCACACCCTTTCCCAGTGAGATTAATAAGAAACCTCCTTTTCTTCGCGTTCTGACAACCAGTTTGCAGGCATGAGCAGTTAATGTTGGACTGATACAGCAGCAGGAACCTGCTTTGGCTCTGCATTCATAGATTATAGAATCCCTACAGTACAGAAGGAGGCCATTTGGCCCATCGAGTCTGTGCTGACCACAACCCACCCACGCTCTATTCCCATAACCCCACATGTTCACACTGCTAATCATCTTGACATTAGGGTCAATTTAGCACGGTCAGCCAACCTAACCCATCCTGGGACTGTGGGAAGAATCATAGAACCCTACAGTGCAGAAAGAGGCCCTTCGGCCCATCGAGTCTGCACTGAACACAATCCCACCTAGGCCCTACCCCCATATCCCTACATATTATACCCACTAATCCCTCTAACCGACGCATCCCTGGACACTAAGGGGCAATTTCTTAGCACGGCCAATCAACCTAACCCGCACATCTTTGGACTGTGGGAGGAAACCGGAGCACCCAGAGGAAACCCACGCAGACACGAGGAGAATGTGCAAACTCCACACAGACAGTGACCCGAGCCAGGAATCGAACCCAGATCCCTGAAGCTGTGAAACAACAGTGCTAACCCACTGTAAAACCAGAGCACCCAGAGGAAACCCACGTAGACACGGGGAGAACATGCAAACTCTACACAGTCACCCAAGGCCGGAATTGAACCCGGGTCCCTGGCGCGATGAGGCTGTGCCACTATGTCCCAATTCAGATTCAGAATGGCAGTTCTGTTTGTATCACAGTCAGTGGAGATTTTGGAGTTAATCCGACCCCACCAGCAGGAGGCAGTACTTACTAACTCTCCGCCCTGAGCTCCCCCCAGCTCTGCCGGAGTTCCTGTGAGGATGCAGTATTACATAAATCTCTTTCATTTTTTTCAATTCTGTTGTGTTCATGGAAATCATGGATATCCTGCAGTGCAGAAGGAGGTCGTTCGGCCCATCGGGTCTACACTGACAACAATCCCATTCTATCCCCGTAACCCCACATATTTGTAAGCTTCAGATCCAGGGGTACTAAGGGGCAATTTTAGCCAGTCAGCCTAATCAGCACATCTTTGTTGTTGGGTTGGGAGATTCACAACAGTCAGACAGACAAAATGATGGCTCGTACTCACTAACTCGATAACCAAAAAATCCATCCACTAACCAGGTCCCAGATCAGGGCTTGTGGAGTATATCATTATTGGATTTGATTAACATTTTGTACAGTTAACTTCTGATTTCCTTTAATGAACACTTTGTGTGTGTGTGTATATGTGTGTGTGTGTGCGTGTGTGTGTGTATATGTGTGTGTGTGTGCATGTGTGTGTTACCGTTTTTAAATTCCCTTTGAATTGTATTTTTGTCATATTAAGTTTGGCCCATAATCAGTGTGTGCAACGCAGCTCTTCCTGCTGTGTTCCTGTGTGTGGGATTATTAATTTGGCAGTGGGCAGGACGCTGATTCTGAATGTTTTGAAGTGGTTCTCCCTTGTTTCCTCTCTGTCTGGTGGCCGCTGAGAATTGTTCCAAAGCAGCAGCCCAGAACTTTGTTAGGAAATTCAGGCTTACTGAATGCTGCAGGTTTTTTCATGAATGCTTTACTAACTCCATGTGTGTTCATACTAATTGTGTGTGTAGAGGATGAGAAGGGGGACTTAGTGGTAGGGGATGGGGAAATGGCTGAGGTCTTGAATAACTTTTTTGTTTCGGTCTTCACGGAG
Organism: Carcharhinus amblyrhynchos; assembly: GCF_965287045.1. Lineage (NCBI taxonomy): Eukaryota > Metazoa > Chordata > Chondrichthyes > Carcharhiniformes > Carcharhinidae > Carcharhinus > Carcharhinus amblyrhynchos. The sequence goes on along the minus strand of NW_027650078.1, from coordinate 50,941 downwards.
GAGGACGTGAATAATTTGCCGGGTGTTAGAGATGGAAAGGTGGTAGGACTGGAGGGTCTTAATGACATTACTGTTACTAGAGAGGTGGTGCTCGACAGACTGGAGGGGCTGATTGTGGACAAGTCCCCAGGACCGGATGGAATGCATCCGAGGGTTCTGAAAGAAATGGCGGAGGTGATAGTGGATGCCTTGGTGGTTATTTTCCAAACGTCGCTGGATTCCGGGGAAGTGCCGGAAGATTGGAAAACGGCTAATGTTACGCCGTTGTTTAAGAAGGGTGCCAGGCAAAAGGCAGGGAATTATAGGCCGGTTAGTTTAACGTCTGTTTTAGGTAAAATGTTGGAATCCGTCATCAAGGAGGAAATAGCGAGGCATCTTGAGGGGAATTGCTTGATAGAGCAGACGCAGCACGGTTTCGTTAAGGGGAAGTCGCGTCTGACAAATTTACTGGAGTTCTATGAGGATGTGTCGAGGGCAGTGGATAGAGGAGAGCCGGTGGATGTGGTCTTTCTTGATTTTCAGAAGGCGTTTGACAAGGTACCTCACAAGAGGCTATTGCACAAGGTTAGGGGACATGGAGTTGGGGGTGTTAGCGTGGATAGAGGATTGGTTGTCAAATAGGAGGCAGAGAGTGGGGGTCAATGGGTGCTATTCGGATTGGCGGTTGGTGACTAGTGGAGTGCCCCAGGGGTCGGTGCTGGGGCCTCAGCTATTTACCATTTATATAGATGATCTGGAGGAGGGAACCGAGTGCAGGGTGTCGAAATTTGCTGATGACGCCAAGATTGGTGGTACGGCAAATTGCGCGGAGGGTGTGGAGAGTCTGCAGAAGGATCTAGATAGGCTGGGCGAATGGGCCAGGAAATGGCAAATGGAATTTAATGTTGGCAAGTGCAAGGTGGTCCACTTTGGTAGGAATAATGGTAGGAAGGATTATTACTTACGTGGCGAAAAACTGCAGCAGGCGACGGTGCAGAGGGACCTCGGGGTCCTTGTGCACGAGTCGCAAAACCCCAGCTTGCAGGTGCAGCAGGTGGTCAGGAAGGCGAATGGGATGCTGGCCTTCATAGCGAGGGGGATTGGATATAAAAGTAGGGAGGTCTTGCTGCGGCTGTATAGGGCATTGGTGAGGCCGCAGCTGGAGTACTGTGTGCAGTTTTGGGCGCCGTACTTACGCAAGGATATTTTGGCCTTGGAGGGAGTGCAGAGGAGGTTTACTAGGCTGATGCCGGAGTTGAGGGGGTTGAGCTATGAGGAGAGGCTGAATAAACTAGGCTTGTACTCGTTAGAGTTTAGAAGAATGAGGGGAGACCTCATTGAGACATATAAGATGATGAATGGGATGGACAGGATAGAGGTGGAGAGACTCTTCCCGCTCAGAAAGGACAGTAGGACTAGGGGGCACAGCCTCAAGATAAAGCGGGGGGGGGGGCGGTTTAGAACAGAGTTGAGGAAGAACTTCTTCACTCAAAGGGTGGTGAATCTCTGGAATTCTCTGCCCGTTGAAGTGGTGGAGGCTGCCTCGCTAAATATTTTTAAGACACGGGTTGATGGGTTTTTGATGAGAGAGGGGATTAAGGGTTATGGGGAGAGGGCGGGAAAGTGGAACTGAGCCACGACAGATCAGCCATGATCTTATTGAATGGCGGGGCAGGCTCGAAGGGCTAGATGGCCTACTCCTGCTCCTATTTCTTATGTTCTTATGTGTGTTTCGCTCAATGATTTTTAAAGCTAAATCTCACTGTTTAATGTTACTGTGAGCAGGGATGATGTAACTCTATTCTGGTGAAGTTCATATCTTGGTTTCCATTTTGATTTGATTTGATTTATTATTGTCACCTATTGGTACACAGTGGAAAGTATTGTTTCTTGCACGCGACACAGACAAAGCATACCGTTCATAGAGAAGGAAAGGAGAGAGTGCAGAATGTAGTGTTACAGTCACAGCGAGGGTGTAGAGAAAGATCAACTTACTGCGAGGTAGGTCCATTCAAAAGTCTGACAGCAGCAGGGAAGAAGCTGTTCTTGAGTCAGTTGGTACGTGACCTCAGACTTTTGTACCTTTTTCCCGACGGAAGAAGGTGGAAGAGAGAATGCCCGGGATGCAAGCCATCCTTAATTATCCTGGCTGCTCTTCTGAGGCAGTGGGAAGTGTGGACAGAGTCAATGGATGGGAGGCAGGTTTGCGTGATAGATCTGGTTTTGTTCATGACCCTTTATAGTTTCTTGCAGTCTTGGGCAGAGCAGGAGCCCATAACAAGCTGTGAAACAACCAGAAAGAATGTTTTCTATGGTGCATCTGTAAAGGTTGGTGAGAGTTGTCACAGACACACCAAATTTCCTTAGCCTCCAGAGAAGTAGAGGTGTTGGGAATTCTTAATTTGGCGAGGAGGGACCCGAACAGGTTTTTGGTGATCTGGACACCCAGAAACCTGAAGCTCTCGACCATTTTCACTTCAGCCCCATTGATGTAGACAGGGGACATGTCCTCCGCTACGTTTCCTGAAATCAATGACTATCTCCTTGGTCTTGTTGACATCGAGGGAGAGATTATTGTTGCCGCACCAGTTCACCAGATTCTCTATCTCATTCCTGTACTCTGTCTCGTCATTGTTTAAAATCCGACCCACTACAGTAGTATCAACAGCAATGACTTGGAGGGGAATTTGGCCACATTCATGGGTGTATGAGGAGTATAGTAGGCGGCTGAGAACACCAGAGGGTCACCTGTGTTGAGGATGATCGTGGAGGAGGTGCTGTCCTTAACGGATTGTGGTTGGGAAGTTCAGGATCCAGTTGCAGAGGGAGGTGCTGAGCCCCAGTCCACAGAGTTTGGAGATGAGTTTTGTAGGAATAATGGTGTTGAAGGCTGAGCTCTAGTCGATAAATAGGAGCCTGATAGAGGTATCCTTGTTATCTAGGTGTTCCAGGTTAAATACACCCAAACCCCTCAGGATCCCCCTAACGAGTGTGGATTTACAAACTGCTGTATCTAGAACTTAGATATGACGGCTGAAGCTGACTGGTGATACTTTTATACAGAAACACTAAATCAAATTAAGATCCGTGTGAGATAGTGTATGTGGTTCGGGTTATGGAGGCGAGACAGGAAGCGATCTCCGAACAGGAATATTGAAGTGTGCTGCACTTGTGAGGTTATTCTCTACCCCGTATCTCTGCTCACATTTGTTTGGCTGGCTCCTCATGTGTCCTTCGTGTTGATTGAACGGGGCTCCCTGGCCTCCGGCTAATTCTGGTCTGGTTTTTCACGGTTCAATAACAACTTTGTTTCTCTTGGTTAAATCTTCCAGTCTGACAGTTAGAAGTCTCACGACCCCAGGGTTAAAGTCCAACAGGTTTATTAGGAGGGCGCATCTCCACATCACGGCTGCTGACAGTGCCAGGGGTGTGTGTGTATCACCGGGGATTGGCGAGGGAGGTGCCTCGAGTGAGTGAGAAACTCGGGGGGGGCGAGTGTGCGAGTGAGGATGAAAGTTCTGGGAGGGTCTTGAAGGTGAGAGTGCAAGGGGGAGGGGTCACAGGTGAGAGTGCGGTGGGGAGGCAGGGGTCGTGGGTCAGAGTGCTGGGGAGGGGGGGGGTCGCGGGTGGGAGTGCCGGGGGGGGAAGGGGGTGGGGGTTCGTGGGTGAGAGTGTGGTGGTGGTGGGGGGGGAGGTGGCATCGTGCGGGTGAGAGTGCCAGGGGTGTTGGGGTGGTCGTGTGGATGAAAGTACCGGGGGGGGGTGGAGGAATTTGTGTGGTGGGGGTGGGGGGGGGTTGCTGGTCATGTGGGTGAGAGTGTGGGGGGGTTGGGGGGGTGGGTTCCTGGGGGTGAGAGCACCCAGTGGGGGTCTGGGTCTGGGGGTGAGATTAGTTGGTGGGGGGGGGGGAGTCTGGGGTTGGTGAGAGCGTGGCTCAGAGTTACCAGTGAGCTACGTTGGGGATGGTTGGTCTCAGTGTTGAGGCTGCTGGCTCAGAGAGCAGCTTCTCTGCATCGTTTCTGAGTTAAGCCCTGTGACTGTCCCAGCTTAGGGTTTGCTTTGTGAAAGTGCGCTGTCTGCCGTAACTCCCGGATTAACTGGGTCCCGCTATCCTCAGCATTACAACGAGGATGTTATGTCCTTACACTGACCGCAGGCGCTGATGAGGCAGCACGATGTGGGAGAGTCACAAACAGCCAAGTCAGTCCTTCCTGCCTTTAATTATTTCCAGTCGGGTGATACAAACAAAAAGATCCAAAATGCTTTACGATGCGGACATTTCAGACGATTTGAGATTGCTGGAGGATAAACGATGACCCTCTGGTAACTGGTGCTCAGATATCTGCGTGACTCATTGAGGGGACGTGGGTCCAAGCTGATGGAAAGGAGATTTAGAGGGGGGGATGTGAGAGAAAGGTTTTTGACTTGTGGGGGGGGGTGACAGTCTGGAACGAGCTGTCTGGGAGGGGGGGTGGAGGCGGGATGCCTCACATCCTTTAAAAAGTTCCTGGGTGAGCACATTATAACATCCAGGGCTATGGGCCAAGTGCTGGTAGACAGGAATTAGGTGGGAGGTCAGGAGTTCCTTGCGCGCTGGTGCAGACTCGATGGGCTGAAGGGCCTCTTCTGCACTTGCGATTCGATGATTCATTGGTGGTGATCTTCTGGAAACGTCAAAATCGCTCTTGTAAAAATCTCTACTCGAGAAAGGGGGGGTGACGGAGAGCAGGAAGCTATCTCCCTTTGTCAATATATGATATTTAATGTTTAACCCAGCGTCTCCCAGGTAGTAATGCAGTCGTGTACTAATCGCCCTGCAGGCTGCCCACACGCATGATGCCATCACCGAAGCCGCTCAGCTCATGAAGGAGGCTGTGGATGACATCATGGTGACCCTGAATGAAGCTGCCAGTGATATCGGGATGGTGGGAGGAATGGTCGATGCCATCGCCGATGCAATGAACAGAGTGAGTCCTTTCCTGCACAGATTCTTCTTGATATTCGCCAGTCGCCAACTTCTGGCGACACGAACTTGCATCTATCGAGCAGCTTAATATAGAAATCGCCCCAAGGTGCTCCTCAGGAAACAACATCAGATAGAAACCAAAAGAGAAAATGCTGGAAAAAGATTTCTCAAAGGGTCAAAACGGCAGCTCGTTCCTCTCCTTACAGATGCTGCTGGGATTTTCCAGCATTTTCTCTTTTGGTTTCAGGTCCCATCAAATGCAGCAATTTGACTTTGACATCAGGCACAATTAAACTCGGAGCCACGTTTCACGGAGACCAAAAGCATACGGTCAAAGAGATGTAAAGAGGGTCTTAAAGGAGTGGTGAGAGATTTAGAGAAAAGAGGTTTAGGGATGGAATTCCAGAGTGTGGGTCCAGGGAAACTGAAGATAAAACTGCTCATGCTGGAACAGCTGACATTGGACATGTTGGAGTGTTGTTTAAAGTTTATTTATTAGTGTCACAAGTAGGCTTACATTAACATTACAATGAAATTCCCCTAGTCACCACACTCTGGCACCTGTTTGGGTACAGTGAGGGAGAATTTAGCATGGTCAGTGCACTCTAACCAGCACGTCATAAGAACATAAGAAATAGGAGCAAGAGTAGGCCATCTAGCCCTTCGAGCCTGCCCCGCCATTCAATAAGATCATGGCTGATCTGAAGTGGATCAGTTCCACTTTCCCGCTTTCTCCCCATAACCCTTAATTCCCCTGTCTATCAGAAACCTATCTACCCGTGACTTAAATATATTCAGCGAGGTAGCCTCCACCACTTCAACGGGCAGAGAATTCCAGAGATTCACCACCCTTTGAGTGAAGAAGTTCCTCCTCAACTCTGTTCTCACGTCTTTCGGACTGTGAGTGGAAACCGGAACACTTGGAGGAAACCCACGCAGACAGAAGGAGAACGTGCAGACTCCACACAGACAGTGACCCCAGCTGGGAATCGAACCCAGGTCCCTGGCACCATGGTGCAGAAATATCCAGAGAATTGTGGGGCTGGAGGAAATTACAGTGATAGGGAGGGTGAAAGTCATGGAGGATTTGCAAACAAGGACTGGTCTGGGAGCCAGCATGGGTCAGTGAGTAGAGGGGTGATATTGGAATGGGATTTGGTGTGAGTTAGGATGCAGAGGCTTCGGAGAGTGGAGGATGGGAAGAACACATCTGGGATATGAGAGGCACAGACAAGGGGCAGAGATGGGCCAGTATTTGAGGGGAAAACAAGTGATCTTGATGATGGATATCACCAAGGTGCCCGAGATAGATCTAATTGGTGAGGAACTCAAAACCAGAGACACAGAGAGAGATATAGAAATCCAAGTATAAAAATCAGACCAAATACATGTTCCAATATTCCGTGACATAGTGAGGGATCAGCTCTGGGTTCAACGTGGCTCTGAAATTACAAGTGATCTTCTAATTGGAGTACTAATTAGAGCAGCTGGAGTACTGTGTGCAGTTTTGGTCACCACATTTGTGGAAGGATATATTGGCCTTGGAGGGAGTGCAGAGGAGGTTCACTAGGCTGATACCGGAGATGAGGGGGTTAGCCTAAGAAGAGAGATTGAATAGACTCGGTCTGTACTCGTTGGAGTTTAGAAGGATGAGGGGGGATCTTATAGAGATGTATAAGATAATGAAGGGGATGGATAGGGTAGAGGTGGAGAGATTCTTAGAAAGGATTGCAGGACTAGAGGGCACAGCCTCAAGATAAGGGGGGGGGCAGTTTAGATCAGAGTTGAGGAGGAACTTCTTCACTCAAAGGGTGGTGAATCTCTGGAATTCTCTGCCCGTTGAAGTGGTGGAGGCTGCCTCGCTAAATATATTTAAGTCACGGGTAGATAGGTTGCTGATAGACAAGGGAATTAAGGGTTATGGGGAGAAAGCGGGAAAGTGGAACTGATCCACTTCAGATCAGCCATGATCTTATTGAATGGCGGGGCAGGCTCGAAGGGCTAGATGGCCTACTCCTGCTCCTATTTCTTATGTAATTGTAACTCAGTGCGATTTGGGTTGTAATTAGAATGGCAGATTGAGGCCAGCAGCACTGTGTAACATTCCTACCATCCCAACCGCACTTCCCGAATCTCAGCCTGCCGATAGGCAGCGGGGTCAGCACATTGTCCTGTGTGGCACATAGAATCCACCCAGCGTCCTGTTTCGATGCCTCAGTCACTCCACCTGCTGCTGTTTCAGACGGAGTATGGAGGTTTTCCTTTTCCCTGAGCAGTGTGTTTGCAGTATGGAGACGTATCGTGTTCTGCTACACTCTCCGCCTTTGAGCGCGCGCAGAGAAAGTTCACTGCCCCTGGCCATTAGCCTCAGGCCAACACCAAGAAAATGGTCACCACACTCGATCCTCTTTCTGTTGCCTTTAGCCTCAACGACTGTGTCGAGCAGATAAAGACCATTCTCTGTTACTAGCTCATTGTTCGCCAGCCATTGGGTGTTAATAATTGGATTCCTTGCTGACGCTGTGCCATTTCCTCCATGTTCTGTCTTGCAGCTTGATGAGGGCACCCCCCCTGAGCCTGAAGGAAGCTTCGTGGACTATCAAACCACAATGGTCAAATATTCCAAAGCCATTGCGGTCACGGCTCAGGAGATGGTGAGTGAGACATGGACAGCCTGACGTGAGTGTCACACCGGCTTTGTATACCGTGTAAACAGCATGCTGCAGGACGTACACAGGTGCACACACATCGAAAAGTGTACATCGCACACATGTATACAAGCTACACCATACTACATATACCACATAGGCACACACCAGACCCTATACATATACATAGAAACATAGAACAGTACAGCACAGTACAGGCCCTTCGGCCCTCAATGTTGTGCCGAGCTATGTCCAAACCCAAGATCAGTCTATCCCACTCCCTATCATTCTGGAGTGCTCCATGTGCCTATCCAATAACCGCTTGAAAGTTCCTAAAGTGTCCGACTCCACTATCACAGCAGGCAGTGTATTCCACACCCCAACCACTCTCTGAGTAAAGAATCTACCTCGGACATCCCTCCTATATCTCCCACCATCAACCTTATAGTTATGCCCCCTAGTAACAGCTACATCCATCTGAGGAAATAGTCTCTGCACGTCCACTCTATCAATCCCCCTCATCATCTTATAAACCTCTATTAGTCTCCTCTCATCCTCCTCCACTCTAAAGAGAAAAGCTCCAGCTCCCTCAACCTTTCCTCATAAGACCTACCCTCCAAACCAGGCAGAATCCTGGTAAATCTCCTCTGCACTCTCTCCAATGCTTCCACATCCTTCTTATAGTGAGGTGACCAGAACCGGACACAATATTCCAAATGTGGTCTCACCAAGGTCTGGTATAGTTGCAGCATAACCCCACAGCTCTTAAACTCAAACCCCCTGTTAATAAACACTAACACACTATAAGCCTTCTTCACGGCTCTATCTACTTGGGTGTCAACCTTCAGAGATCTGTGGATATGAGCCCCAAGATCTCTCTGTTCCTCCACATTCCTCAGAACCCTGCCGTTGACCCTGTAATCCACATTCAAGTTTGTCCTACCAAAATGAATCTCCTCGCACTTATCAGGGTTAAACTCCAACTGCCACTTTTCAGCCCAGCTCTGCATCCTATCAATGTCTCGTTGCAGCCTGCAAGAGCCCTCCACCTCATCCACTACTCCACCAATCTTGGTGTCATCAGCAAATTTACTAACCCACCCTTCAGCCCCCTCTCCCAAGTCATTGATAAAAATCACAAATAGAACAGGCACACCCCCCCAACCACGCTCCCCCCCCCCCCCCCCCCACACACACACACACACACACACATATATATATATAGCCACACTCACATAGGACCACACACACATACATGCACACACCGTACACATATATAGGCACACTCAGACCACACCATGGGTAGGATTCTCTGGCCGCACTTTTCCCAAAATCGCAAAATCCTGTCCGAAGTCAACAGAACTTTCCATGGTCCACCTCTCGCCCGCTCCAATTCCCATGGGAAAACTCGCCTCTCATGTCTCCCTCACACACATATACAGGAGCACACCATGCCCACATACACAGACACAAATGTACACTAAATCCGACTCATATACATGCACACACCACACACATTTACACAGGTGCACATCAAGACACACACATAGAACATAGAACATTCCAGTACAGTACAGGCCCTTTGGCCCTCGATGTTGCACCGACCAGTGGAACCAATCTAATGACCCTCTAACCTAAACTATTCCAATGTTATCCATATGCCTGTCCACTGATCATTTGAACACCCTTAAAGTTGGCGAGTCCACAACTGCTGCAGGCAGGGCATTCCACGCCCTTACTACCCTCTGAGTAAAGAACCTACCTCTGATATCCATCCTATAATTACCACCCCTTAATTTAAAGCTATGTCCCTTTGTGTTAGCCATCACCATCCGAGGAAAAAGGCTCTCACTGTCCACCCTATCTAACCCTCTGATCATCTTGTATGCCTCAATTAGGTCACCTCTTAACCTTCTTCTCTGTAACGAAAATAACCTCAAGTCCCTCAGTCTTTCCTCATAAGACCTTCCCACCATACCAGGCAACATCCTGGTAAACCTCCTCTGCACCCTTTCCAATGCCTGCACATCCTTCTTATAATGCGGCGACCAGAACAGTACGCAATACTCCAAGTGCGGCCGCACCAGAGTTTTGTACAGTTGTAACATGACCTCACGGCTCCGAAATTCAGTCCCTCTACCAATAAAAGCTAACACACCGTACACCTTCTTAACAACCTTATCAACCTGGGTGCCAACTTTCGGGGATCTATGCACATGTACCCCGAGATCTCTCTGCTCATTGACACTACCAAGAGTGCACACCAAGTCGCACGGATATACAGGCTGCGCATGTACACACACACACACACACACACACACACACACACACACACACACACACACACTATAATGGTCGCAAGTAACATTTTTTAGCATTACAAATTTATTACAGCATTACGAACCTGGTGACTGAGATCAAGCTTCTCAAATATTAATAAGAGTTTAGTTTGATTAACGTGTGTGTCTTTGCAAAATGATTTTTGTCCAATGTGCGTGGTGATTTCACCCCGAGCTAAAATTCGGTTAGTGTTGGAGCCCCTTTGAGAATAAAGCTGCCTTGTTTAAGACTCTTTCTGACAACTCAGTTTGCTGATTGTCTCCCCTCGCTCGCTGTCTCCACAGATGTCCAAGTCTGTCACTAGCCCTGAGGAACTGGGGGGCCTGGCCTCTCAAGTGACCACTGACTACGGTCACCTCGCTCACCAAGGACGACTTGCTACAGCCACAGCGGACACTGAGGAGGTAGGTCATTGGTTAATTCGGGGCGTCATTAATCAGGCCGATATTTCGTATCGTCATCCCTGGAAAGCAGTTGTTGGTCTTCTCTCTCCTGGGAGTGTCGCTGTATCTGCTGCTGGAGTAAATCTAATTCCACAGGAGGAAATTTAATGTCAACCAGGTTCATTCAGCTGCTCAATTTCCAACAGCCTCCCTGTAACACAAGGAACAGTACAGCGCAGGAACAGGTCCATTGGCCCTTCAAGCCTGTGCCGATCACATTGTCCTATCTAGACCAACCGCCTGTATCCCTCTATTCCCTGCCTGTTCATGTGTCTATCCAGTTAAATCTTAAATGTCACGAACGTATCTGTCTAACCACCTCACCCGGCAGTGCAGTCCAGGCCCCCACCACCCTCTGTGTAAAAAAACTCCCCCCCCGGCACATCTCCACTGAACCTTTTCCCCCTTCACTTTGAACTTGTGCCCCTTGTAATTGTCACTTCTACCCTGGGGAAAAAGCTTCCAACTGTTCACCCTATCCACACCCCTCATAGTTTAATAAACTTCTATCAGCTCGCCCCTGAGCCTCCGTCTTTCCAGGGAGAACAATCCCAGTTTATTCACTCTCTCCTCTTCGCTAATACCCTCCATACCAGGCAACATCCTGGTAAACCTTTTCTGAACTCCCTCCAAAGTCTCCACATCCTTCTGGTAGTGTGGCGACGAGGATCAGATGCAGTATTCCCAGTGTGACCCAACCAACGTTTATACGGAGAAGGTTGTGATGGGCTGTTGGATTTTAAGACAATTTAGTAATTTCACGGTCACCATTGTTGCAGCTTACTTTTTAGTTCAAATTGATTCAATGAACTGGATAGAAATTCTCTTAACTGCCAGGGTGGGATTTGAACACGTCACCAGATCATCAGTCCAGGTCTCTGGATTACTATACTTCTGTGTGTCTCAGCTCAAATCCATCGGTACTTCCCCACCAACACTTTGATCAGGAATACTGGCATGTATCTGTTGGGCCAAATGATCTGTTTCTGTGCTGCGTTGCGGTGTACTGTGAAATCCCTCTTATAGAGTCCTGGAGGTTGACAGTACAGAAACAGGCCCTGCATATTGTCCATGCTGACCAGGTTTTACCATTAGGCTAATCCCAATTGCCCACATTTGGCCCATATCCTTCTATATCCATCGTACCCATGTAACTATCTAAATGCTTTTTAAAAGACAAAATAATACCTGTCTCTACTACTACCTCTGGCAGCTCGTTCCAGACATTCTGTGTGAAAAAATTGCTCCTCTGGACACTTTTGAATCTCTCACCTCTCATCTTAAACCTATGCCCTCTAGTTTTAGACTCCCCTACCTTTGGGAAAAGATGTTGACTATCTAGCTGACCTGTGCCTCTCATTATTTTATAGACCTCTGTAAGATCATCCCTCAGCCTCCTACGCTCCAGGGAAAAAAAGTCCCAATCTATCCAGCCTCTCCTTATAACTCAATCCATCAAGTCCCGGTAGCATCCTAGTAAATCTTTTCTGCACTCTTTCTAGTTTAATAATACCCTTTCTATAATAGGGTGACCAGAATTGCACACAATATTCCAAGTGTGGCCTTACCAGTGTCTTGTACAACTTCCTGAGGTGGCACAGTGGTTAGCACTGCTGCCCCTCACATCAGGGGCCTGGGTTCAGTCGTTGCTGTTTATGCGGAGTCTGCACGTTCTCCCCGTGTCTGCGTGGGTTTCCTCGGGGTGTTATGGTTTCCGCTTAGTCCAAAGATTGTGAGTTAGGTGGATTGGCAATATTAAATTGTCCCTTAATTCAGGGGACTAGCTAGGGTAAATACATGGGGTTGTGGGGATAGGGCCTAGGTAGGATTATGATTGGTGCAGATCTGATGGGCTGAATGACCTCCTTCTGCAGTATCTATAATCTTCAACAAGACGTCCCAATTCCTACATTCAATGTTCTGACCAACGAAACCAAGCACCCCAAATGCCTTCTTCACCACTCTGTCCACCTATGACTCCACTTTCAAGGAGGTCTGAACATGTACCCGTAGATCTCTTTGTTCTATAACTCTCCTCTCCCCATCGCCCTACTGTTAATGGAATAAGTCCTTCCCTGGTTCAATCTACCAAAATGCATCACCTCGCCTTAATCTAAATTAAACTCCATTTGCTATTCGTCAGCCCACTGGCCCAATCGGTCAAGATCCTGTTGCAATCCGAGATAACCACCATGTTCACTATGCCACCAATCTTGGTGTCATCTACAAACTTACTAACGATGCCTCCTAAATTCTCATTCAAATCAATAATATAAATGACAAATAACAGTGGGCCCAGCACTGAGCCCTGAGGCACACCGCTGGTCACAGGCCTCCAGTTTGAAAAGCAACTCTCTACAACCACCCTCTGGCTTCTGTCATCAAGCCAATTTTGTATCCACTTAGATACCTCACCCTGGATCCCGTGAGATTTAACCTTATGCAACAACCTAGCATGTGGTACCTTGTCAAAGGCCTTGCTAAAGTCTATGTAAACAGCGCGACTGCACTGCCCTCAGCTACCTTCTTGGTTACCCCTTCAAAAAACACAATCAAATTCGTAAGACATGATTTTCCACTCACAAAGCCATGCTGACAGTCCCTAATCAGTCCTTGCCTCTCTAAATGCCTGTAGATCCTGTCTCTCAAAATACCTTCTACCAACTTTCCCATTACAGACATTAGGCTCACCAGCCTGTAGTTCCCAGGCTTTTCCCTGCGGCCCTCCTTAAGCCACGCCATTTGCCACCCTCCAATCTTCGGGCAGCTCACCTGTGGCTGTCAGTGATTCAAATATCTGCTAGGGGACCCGCGATTTCCTCTCTGGCCTCCCACAACGTCCTGGGATAGACTTCATCCTGGAGATTTATCTACCTTGATGCACTTTAAGACTCCCAGCATCTCCTCTGAAGTATGTACATAGAGTTTTATCGGTAAGCATTTGCACAGCAGTTGTCCATACACGGTAACTTGCTCTGGACAATTGCCCTCTGCTGGGAGCTTCTGAAAATGCATTTGAAATCACAAACTTTGGATGCTTCCATCAGTGTTCCAGTAATAGTCACTCAACTGTTGGAAAGACCACCTCACCCCCTCCACCGGCAAGGAAGTTAGGGCCATTAATGATAAGTTTGGGTTTTTAGTGACAATTTCGCAGCTTCATTGTCACTCAGGCGCCCTCTACATTTTGACCACGTTCCATTCAGGAAGACTGTACGGTGTCCAATCCCAGTTGGTAACAGGATGATACTTTCCATCTATTTTCAGAGTGAAATATCACAAACATTCGCCTCCTACCAATCTTTTTGGCAAACCAAGTAAACTAACTCAAATTAACAAGGTGATAAATTAAGAAGGGGCAGTGCCCAACAGGAGGGCAACCGCCCAAAACAGAAGGCAAAGTGGAAAGGAAACTTAAAACATCGAATCAAAATGTGATTAAAGGGTTCAGTCACGCACCCCCAGTACCTGCGGTGCCCAGCGGGCACAGAAGGCATTAACGGTGCCCTCGGACTCTGCATGTTCCCTCTTCAGGAACACCCGACCATGACTGTAGTGGTGGTAGAGGCGGACAGTTGGGTCGGATGGCCCCCTCGGTCACCCACTTGTAGGTGGCAAGCTTTGCCAGGGCCAGGAGTGGGTTCATGAGGAGGTGGTCCTTCCTCACAAGGTCGCAGGTCACTTGGGAGTCTTGGGAGTCCAATTTAACCTTTTATTGTTTGGAACTGCTGTGTGCACCACTACCCACCCTCGGTCCCCAAGATAGTGAGGGAGGATCCCTCCGAAAGAGGGACCTCTGCCAGATGGCAGCAGGGCCTGCCAAGTGTATCAGCCATAGGCCTCCTACCTCATCCACACCTCAGCTTCAACCGGTGTCTTTTTATATGTGCTTAAGCTAATTAGTGCCCCCAACCTACAAATAATTAAATCTAATGAATGTACAATTAACTCGAGGCAGAATGCACTGAGCAGAGTTGGGTAGACCTCACTGATTTTCTTCCGTTCCTAAGCTAACAATCCTCACCCTCAGTTTTGTGTGAAGTGCTGTCTGTGCGATGGCAGCTCTTTGATCGGGTTTCGGAGAGTAACCTGCTGCCTTTTCTCTGCAGATTGGGTTCCAGATTAAAACGCGAGTGCAGGATCTCGGACACGGCTGCATCTTCCTCGTCCAGAAAGCCGGTGCGGTTCAGATCAGTCCCACGGACAGCTTTACAAAGAGAGAGCTCATCGAGTGTGCTCGGGCTGTGACTGAGAAGGTGAGAGAGTCGCAGAGTCTCCAACCCTTGTGTTCCTGGAAGGAACAGACTGTCAGCTCACACTCTTTTTTAAAAATTCATTTCTGGGACACGGGCATCGCTGGCTGGCCGGCATTTACTGGTGTTGTCAGACTTCTTACTGTGTTTACCCCAGTCCAACGCTGGCATCTCCACATCAGCATTTATTGCCCATCCATAGTTGCCCGAGGGCAGTTGAGAGTCAACCCCGTTGCTGTGGCTCTGGAGCCACATGAAAGCCAGACCGGGTAAGGATGGCAGATTTCCTTCCCTAAAGTCAGTAATGCACCCAGTACCTGCGGTGCCCAGCGGGCACGGAAGGCATTAACCATGCCCTCGGACTCTGCATGTTCCCTTTCCAGGGACACCTGACGGCAACTGTAGGTGTGGTATTGGTAGATAGTTGGGTTGGATGCCCCCTGGGTTGCCCACTTGTAGATGGTAAGCTTTTCCCGGACCAGGAGCAGGTTCATGAGGAGATCCTCCTATTTCCCCACAAGTTTTTCCCGACAATTGCCAATGGCCGTCAGGAGATTCTTAATTCCGGATATTTTTCATTGAGTTCACTTCCACCATCTGCCGTGGCGGGTTTCAAATCATTAGCTGAGTATCTGGATTAATAATACCACAAGGTCATCACATTCACTTTCAGCATAACGATAAACTGGCCAGCAGAATTAATCTTGCAGAAAAAAGCCAGTGACACAAGCTTAACCCAGCCTGACGGGAAAGATCATTTCTCCAGTAAGCTGGAACGGTTTGAACGCGTTATAAAATGATTTGGATTTAGATCATAGAATCATCATAAAATCCCTACAGTGCATTCGGTCCATCGAGCCTGCACGGACAACAATCCCACCCAGGGCCTAACCCCACATATTTACCCTGCTAATCCCCCTGACACCCGGGCAATTTAGCACGGCCAGTCAATCTAACCTGTGCATCTTTGGACTGTGGGAGGAAATCGGAGCACCCGGAGGAAACCCACGCAGACACGGGGAGAACATGCAGACTCTGCGCTGTTCAAGGCCAGAATTGAACCCAAGTCCCTGGCGCTGTTGAGGCAGTAGCGCTAACCACTGTGCCACCCTTCTCTTTGATTGCCATCCTTATTGATATTATACCATTTTTTAGCAATTTGCAATGCTGTCTCCATTCTGAGATGCCACAACGAGAGGGAGCCTAGCCCATCTGCTGAGTGATAAACTCAGAGGTTTGCCCCCTCAGAATATTGCTGTTGTGTATCGACACTATACATAACCCTGAGCCCCTACGAACTGTAAAACACAGCTCCAAAAACTGGAGTGAATTAAGTGTTGGCTAGTTACACAGGAGCAGAGGGCGGGAAGGAGGACAAATTCCCTCCATCCTGTTGCATTATTCAGTGAGATTACACCTGACCAAACTCTGTGTCTCTGTCACTGTTAGCAAAGGTCCTTCATATCAGATGTAAAAGTAATAATGGATGGGGTGGCACAGTGATTAACACTGTTGCCTCACAGCGTCAGGGACCCGGGTTCGATTCCACCCTTAGGCGCAGGGCCTGAACATTCTCCCCATGTCTGCGTGGGTTTCCTCCGGGTGCTCCGGTTTCCTCCCACAGTCCAAAGATGTGTGGGTTAGGTGCATGCTAAATTCTCCCTCAGTGTACCCGAACAGGCGCTGGAGTGTGGCGACTAGGAGATTTTCACAGTAATGGCGTTGCAGTGCTAATTTAAGCCTACTTGTGACACTAATAAATACATTTAAAAAGAAAACTTTAAGCTTTTATCTTCCACCAATTATCTTCTGCGGGACAGTAGCACAGTGGGTTCACACTGCTGCTTCACAGCACCAGAGACCCGGGTTCGATTCCTGGCTCGGGTCACTGTCTGTGTGGAGTTTGCACATTCTCCCCGTGTCTGCGTGGGTTTCCTCCGGGTGCTCCGGTTTCCTTCCACAGTCTAAAGATGTGTGGGTTAGGTTGATTGGCCATGCTAAGTTCACCCCAAAATGTTTAGGGATTAGCAGGGTAAGTAAGTGGGGCTATGGGGATAGAGTCTGGGTGGGATTGTGGTCACTGCAGACTTGATGGGCCAAATGGCCTCCTTGTGTACTGTCGGGATTCTGTGATTCTACTTGCCATTTGCAGGAGGGAATTTCTTTGTGTGTGAACCATTTCTCTGTTATCCATCCTATCTTATCTTTAATATTACCTCATCAGATTTCATGTTGCAACAAGACCTAGGGGAGAAAAAAAAACCAGAGGGCATGGGTTAAGGGGAAAAGGAGAAAAGTTTAAAGGGAATATTAGTGGGGGGGCTTCTTCACGCAGAGAGTGGTGGGAGTGTGGAATGAGCTGCTGGATAAAAGTGGTAACTTTTAACGTTTAAGAGAAACTTGGATGGGTTCATGGATGAGAGGGGTGTGGAGGGATATGGTCCAAGTGCAGGTCAGTGGGGCTAGGCAGAAAAATGGTTCAGCACAGACAAGAGGGGCCAAAAGGCCTGTTTCTGAGCTGTAAATTTTCTACGATTCTAAGACCAATAAAGCAGTCCAAGACAGAGGCAGCACAGTACCACAGTGGTTAGCACTGCTGCCACACAGCTCCAGGGAGCTGGGTTCGGTTCCCGGCTCGGGCCACTGTCTGTGTGGAGTCTGCACATTCTCCCCATGTCTGCGTGGGTTTCCTCCCACAGTATAAAGATGCACGAATTAGGTTGATTGGACGTGCTAAATTAAGCCTCAGTGTCCCGGGATGTGATAGGTTAGAGGGATTAGGAGGGTAACTATGCTGGGATAGGATGGGATTGTTGTCGGTGCAGACTCCGTGGGTCGAATGGCCTTCTTCTGCACTAGAATTTCTGTGATATTAATTCCAGTTAGTAATCGGAGCCTCTGAGGTACCAGGAGCAACAATTGGTTCGGTTTCTCTTCATTACTTTTCCCACATTATGGATCCAGCGAAGGAGGAACTAGTTTGCACTGTGTAGTTTTCTCAGTTAACTTGGTGTTAACAAATCGTCCCTAACTTAGGCGTCCCTCGACCTGGTTATAATTCTCTAAATTTGCACACCTCTATTGTGGAGTCCAATGGGGGTAGACAAAAGTCACAGGTAGAAGGGGGATTGGTTTGAGGCACTCACTGAATGATAAAATGGCGGCGCGGGCTTGTAGGGCTGTGCTGTGTTGTTCTTTGTAGGCCTGTGCGAGCGAGACTCTGGCTGCCTCGTCCCTGAATGGACCTCGTTTTCTCCCCAGGTTTCTTTAGTCCTGTCTGCCCTCCAAGCGGGCAACAGAGGGACGCAGGCCTGTATTACTGCAGCCAGCGCCGTGTCTGGCATCATCGGTGACCTGGACACCACAATCATGTTCGCCACGGCTGGCACTCTCAACGCAGAAAACGACGAGTCGTTTGCGGACCACAGGTTAGTGGGTTCAGCTCCCCCCCCCCGGCCCCAACTCCAACTCCAACCAGGTGGACAAACTGGAAGCTGCAGTGATGGGGAGGGAGGAACTGAGTTTACAACGGCAGCGGGTGTTTCAGGGAACGTGACGGGGAGGGTGGGGGTTAAGGCAGCTGAAGACCCCGCCGTGGCAAAGGAGTGTGGAGTCAGCGGAGAATGCCTCATGAGGAAATAGGGCAGAAGGAGCGCGTTTACAGAGTGAGAAAGAGAGAGGTGGAAACTCTGCAGGTTTGTTTCGATTTAGCACTTTGCAGGAGTGTCGCCTGGGAGCAGCTTTTATAATAAGCACCACCCCTCAGTTTTGGAAATATAACATCTCCATTTCTTCATCATAAGAACATAAGAAATAGGAGCAGGAGTAGGCCATCTAGCCCTTCGAGCCTGCCTCGCCATTCAATAAGATCATGGCTGATCTGTTGTGGCTCAGTTCCACATTCCCGCCCTCTCCCCATAACCCTTAATCCCCTCTCTTATCAAAAACCCATCAACCCGCGTCTTAAATATATTTAGCGAGGCAGCCTCCACCACTTCAACGGGCAGAGAATTCCAGAGATTCACCACCCTTTGAGTGAAGAAGTTCCTCC
Source organism: Carcharhinus amblyrhynchos (assembly GCF_965287045.1). Classification (NCBI taxonomy): domain Eukaryota; kingdom Metazoa; phylum Chordata; class Chondrichthyes; order Carcharhiniformes; family Carcharhinidae; genus Carcharhinus; species Carcharhinus amblyrhynchos. Next base: position 32,261 of record NW_027650078.1, on the reverse strand, counting down.
TCAACTCCGTTCTAAACCGCCCCCCCTTTATCTTGACGCTGTGCCCCCCTAGTCCTACTGTCCTTTCTGAGCGGGAAGAGTCTCTCCACCTCTATCCTATCCATCCCATTCATCATCTTATATGTCTCAATGAGATCTCCCCTCATTCTTCTAAACTCTAATGAGTACAAGCCCAGTTTATTCAGCCTCTCCTCATAGCTCAACCCCCTCAACTCCGGTATCAGCCTAGTAAACCTCCTCTGCACTCCCTCCAAGGCCAAAATATCCTTGCGTAAGTACGGCGCCCAAAACTGCACACAGTACTCCAGCTGCGGCCTCACCAATGCCCTATACAGCTGCAGCAAGACCTCCCTACTTTTATATTCAATCCCCCTCGCTATGAAGGCCAGCATCCCATTCGCCTTCCTGACCACCTGCTGCACCTGCAAGCTGGGTTTTTGCGACTCATGCACAAGGACCCCGAGGTCCCTCTGCACCGTCGCCTGCTGCAGTTTTTCGCCAAGTAAGTAATAATCCTTCCTACCATTATTCCTACCAAAGTGGACCACCTCGCATTTGCCAACATTAAATTCCATCAATCATCATCATCAATTTGAACTTCGCCACCCAAAGAGACCTGCCTGAATTTGAGCTCCATTGAAATCAGAGAAGACCCAGGTTAAAGAGAGTTCAACACCCCTGATGGGGGAGACGGCACGGTGGCACAGTGGTTAGCTCTGCTGCCTCACAGTACTAGGGACCAGGGATCAATTCCTGGCCTCGGGCTGGGTGGAATCTACACATTCTCCCCATGTCTGCATGGGTTTCCTCCGGATGCTCCACTTTCCTCCCACAATCCAAAGACGTGCGGGTTAGTTACATCAGCCAAGCTAAATTCTCTCTCAGTCTACCCGAACAGGCACCAGAGTGTGGGATTTTCACAGTAACTTCATTGCAGTGTTAATGTAAGCCTATTTGTGACACTAACAAATTAAAGTTTTTTTTTAAATTTGAAAGTTTTTATCTGCGTGGATTGGCCATGCTAAACTGACCCGCACGTCAGGGAAGTTAGTAGGGTAAATAAGCAGGAAGATGGAAATGGGGCCTGGGTGGGATTGTGGGTCAGTGCAGACTCGATGGATCGAATGGCCTCCTGCACTATCGGGATTCTATGAAGCTGTCATTTTCCTGCCTGTCTCGGGTTGGATTGAAATCGGGATTCGGTGGTTATGATTTGAGCTGAGGAAGATTGGGAGGATCACGGGGTGCAGGAACCACCTGGAAACCTGTCAGAGGGCGGACAGCTTGCAGGAGCCTGGCACCATGAGGAAACGGACTTCAGTGTGGCATCGTGCAATAACTGAGGGTAGAGCAGCAGTTCTGCTGCTGTCCACGTGAGATCAGTATGTTTCCCTCACTGGTGCCAGGGTAAGGAAGAGAGAGTGAGAACGCTCTGCAAATAGAAGGGGAAGGGGTGGAGATATTGTCCATCTTGGAACCAGCAACACCTGAAATAAGAGAGTTGAGGTTCTGTAAGTCAGAGTTTAAGGGGGATGAGAAAGGATCATAGAATCCCAACAGTTAGAGGGAGGCCTTTCAGCCCATCGAGTCTGTACCAACTCTGACAGAGCAAGCCACCCAGGCTCTTCCCATAACCCAAATATTTACCCTGCTAATCCCCCCGATTTACACATCGATGGACACTAAGGGGCAATTTAGCACAGCCAATCCATCTAACCTCCATATCCTTGGCCTGTGAGAGGAAACCGGAGCGCCTGGAGGAAACCCACGCAGAGATGGGAAGAATGTACAAACTCCGCATAGTCAGTGACCCGAGCCGGGAATCGAGCCCAGGTCCCTGGCGCCTTGAGGCAGCAGCATGTCAAAGGTAGTAATCTCTGAATTCCTCCCAGTGCCCTGAGCCAGTGAGAGTAGAAGTAGCAGAATGTGACAGGTTAATGATGTGGCTGGAGATACAGCGCAGGAGGGTTAGAGATTGGGTATGAATAGAGTTGGGGCTAAAATCCTTGCGGTTGGTGGTGGTGGGTTAACTCGTGCTAAGGGAATGAGGGTGGCACAGTGATTAGCACTGCTGCCTCACAGCACCAGGGACCCGGATTCAATTCCTGGCCTCGGGCCACTGTCTGTGTGGAGTTTGCACATTCTCCCCATGTCTGTGTGGGTTTCCTCCCCGTGCTCCGGTTTCCGTCCCCATTCTGAAAGATGTGCTCTTTAGATGCATTGACCCAAACAGGCACTGGAGTGTGGCGATTAGGGGATTTTCACAGTAACCTCACTGCTGTGTTAATGTAAACCTACTTGTAACTAATAAATAATAAAGTTAAAGTTAAGCATTTAATCTAATTTGACAGCGATTTGGGCACCAGGATGTTGTATTAAAAAGTAGAAGTAAGATGCACGGAAGAATAGGTGAGCCAGTTACAATTAGAGATACAGAATTAGCTGCAATCATAGAAAAGATAAAGGCAAAGTGACCTTTGGAGTGTAAATGCATCAAGTGTGGTTCAGAAGGTTGGTGGAATACCAGCCCCATGGCGACTGATGCAGTGCCAAATACTGGCACAGGGACGATTGAATATTTAATTATCCTGGGTATAATGTGGTTAACACTGCTGCCTCACAGCGCCAGGGACCCGGGTTCAATTAGGGCCTCGGGTCACTGTCTGTGCGAGGTTGGCACACTCTCCCCGTGTCTGTGTGGGTTTCCTCCGGGTGCTCCGGTTTCCTCCCAGCTCAAGATGTGCAGGTTAGATTGATTGGCCGCGCTAAATTGACCCTCAGTGTCAGGGGGACTCGCTAGGGTGAATGCATGAGAGTATGTGGCTAGGTGGGATTGTTGTCGGGGCGGATGCGATGGGCTGAATGGCCTCCTTCTGCACTGTAGGGATGCTATTGGATATTCGGGTAAGGAGGAAAGGAAGATGGATGGCAGTTTTGATTCAGAAAAATGCTGCAGTGCTTGAAAGAGTGTCCTTGAGGGTCAGACAGAACGTTTTTGGCTGGAATCGAGAAACAATTGAGTTATTGCGTGGACATTTCTGGCAATAGTTTGTTGAGGAGCTTAGTGTGATATATTTACATTGGAATTTATTATGGGAATAGTTGATGCTCTGTTTAACTTAAAATAGACCTCTATTTATTGGTTAAAATGCTTTAACAGTACAGGGCTTTGAAAATGCTCGTTACTTTTATGGAGTGAATCTAACGAGTTTGCTTCAGTGAGCGCAGACATACCTCCTGTGGTTCCTTCATTTTCTTGGCCGACCTGTTTCTTTTCTAAGATAAAGGCTAAAATACTGTGGATGCTGGAATCTCAAACAAAAATCTCAGCAGGTCTGACAGCATCTGTGGCGAGAGACTAGAGCCTCAGCTTCGAGTCTGAATAACCCTCCGTCAGAGCTCTGACTCAGTGTTGACTCTTCTCTCTCTCTCGCCAGAGATGCCGTCAGACCTGCTGAGGTTTTCCCAGCGTTTGCTGTCTCATCCTCCGATGTGTGTTTTTCTCCGCACAGGGAGAACATCCTGAAGACGGCAAAGGCTCTGGTCGAAGACACCAAGTTCCTGGTGTCGGGGGCTGCGTCGAGCCAGGAGAAGCTCGCCCAGGCGGCGCAGTCCTCTGTTAGCACCATCACCCAGCTGGCTGAGGTGGTCAAACAGGGAGCTGCCAGCCTGGGCTCCAATGATCCCGAAACCCAGGTAAGGGACACAATTCACAAACAAGAGGCGTAGGATCAGTCTGATGCACGTCAGGCGCACACAGGAATGATTCCTGCCACTTGCAATTTACTCAACTGTAAGCGTGTTGTTCATCTGTAGATTTAGTGGGTTTTCCATGTTTAAGGACACACGAGACAGATAAAGTACACGCGTTTGTCTGTTTCTGTTGTTAGTTTCCTGGAACAGGGCACCAGTCTGTCACCACAGACTGTAGCTTTAGTGGTGCCACAAGGTTCACAGCTCCAGGGTCCTGGGTTCGATTCCCGGCTCGGGTCGCTGTCTGTGTGGAGTTTGCACATTCTCCCCGTGTCTGCGTGGGTTTCCTCCGGGTGCCCCAGTTTCCTCCCACAGTCCAAAGATGTGCGGGTTAGGTTGATTGGCCACACTAAATTGCCCCTTAGTGTCCAGGGATGTGTAGGTTAGAGGGATTAGTGGGTATAATATGTAGGGATATGGGGGTAGGGCCTGGGTGAGATTGTGTTCGGCGCAGACTCGATGGGCCGAAGGGCCTCTTTCTGTACGGTAGTGTTCTATGATTCTAAGGCTCTGCCCGTTCTTACTGCCTGCCGTAGTTGTACCAGAGGCCGATCGTTTGCCCTCTCCGGGTGGATTATACAAGATCCTGTAAAAGATCCCGTGACAGAATTCCAAAGAGTAGGGGGAGTTATCCCTGACCAATACTTATCCCTCAAAGAACGGCGCAAAAGCGGATTTCCTGCTCATTATCACCTGCGGGATCTTGCTGTACTCGAAGCGGCTGCCGTATTTCCTGCATCAGCACAACTCAAAGCCTCTTCACTTGTGGTAAAGCCTGTCCAGAGGTTGAGAAAGGCGCTACACAAATGCAGTTCTTTTGAGTTGAATGGTGTCGCGACTGGGGAGTCAGTTGCTGGCAATCATTTCTTTTGGCCATTAACTTCTGTTTCCTTGCTGGGGGGGGGCGTGGTTTATATCAGGGCGTACCCCAGAAATTGGACACCCCCCCTCCATCCCTCCTCGGGAAGTTCCCCGTTAAGTGTTGCATGGTAATTCCTTGGTGGGGGGGGGTTGCAGATTTCTGTTGGGCAATTTCCCCACGCTGAGATCCATCCCCAAAGGTGACCTTCCACATGGCTCAGATCGCCTGACAGTCATAGTTCTCCAGGCATAGTCACTGTAATACTGACCATCCCGCGGGACCCCCACACCACCTCCCCCACCCCCTTCCTCCTCCTGAGACTCAGTGGCACCCTTGGCACTGACCACATGAACTCCCCTCAGCGACCATTGAACCCTCCACCATATCCCACCCTCTCCCCCCATCCCTCCCCCTACCATATCCCATATCCCCCCACCATACCCTCTCCTCCTCCTCCTCCTCCTCCTCACCCCCCACCTCCTCAACCATAGTCCATGCAGGGAAATGTCCCCAGCTCAAGGTTGCTGGTCACTGGGGGCAGAGCAGGGAAGGAGCTGGGATCTTCCCGATCCCAACCCAGCCCACACGGTTGACGAGCTCTGCACCATTGGATCTTGCTGTGTTTGCGGACTGAGCTCAGTTGGTGCTGTTTTCCAGGTGGTGCTAATCAACGCGGTGAAGGACGTCGCGAAGGCCCTGACCGACCTCATCAGCGCGACCAAATGCGCAGCCGGAAAGCCCGCCGATGACCCATCCATGTACCAGCTGAAGAGTGCGGCCAAGGTGCGGCGGAGAGAGTGGGGGGGGGGCACGGGGCAGGGGCAGGACTGCGAGTGGAGGGGTGGGGGGTGCTACGGGGCAAGAGTGGGAGTGAGGGAATACAGGGGTGGGGGGGGAGGGCGTGGTACAAAACCTTCAAGTTGCAGTCAGTCTGTTCAAAGGCTACGTCTTCACCCACAGGGGAATGGACAAGGTGCTATTTGGGAGCTGGGGTCAGATGCTGCAACTTTATAAGACCCTGGTCAGACCCCACTTGGAGTACTGTGCGCAGTTCTGGTCGCCTCATTACAGGAAGGATGTGGAAGCTATTGAGAGGGTGCAGAGGAGATTTACAAGGATGTTGCCTGGATTGGGAGGCATGCCTTATGAGGATAGGTTGAGGGAGCTGGGACTCTTCTCCCTGGAGAGACGAAGGTTGAGAGGCGACCTGATAGAGATTTATAAGATGTTGGGAGGAATAGATAGGGTGGATTCTCGGAGGCTATTTCCCAGGGCTGAAATGGTCGCTACGAGAGGACACAGGTTTAAGGTGCTGGGGAGCAGGTACAGAGGAGATGTCAGGGGTAAGTTTTTCACTCAGAGGGTGGTGAGTGAGTGGAATCGGCTGCCGTCGGTGGTGGTGGAGGCAAATTCGATAGGGTCTTTTAAGAGACTTCTGGATGAGTACATGGGATTTAATAGGATCGAGAGTTATAGATAAGCCTAGTAGGTAGAGATATGATGGGTGCAACTTGTGGGCCAAAGGGCCTGTTTGTGCTGTAGTTTTTCTATGTTCGATATTGAGGTGAATGGAAAGTTTTGAGGATTGATGGATATTTGCAGGGTAAGGGACAGGAGGTGGGGAGGTGAAATGAAGATGCAGATCAGCCCTGATATCGCTGGGGGGGGTGGTTGAAGCAAGCTCAAGGGGCTGAATGGCCTCCTGTTTCTATTACAATGGAATAACAAGACGTTTTTCTCTCCCCCTCCCACCCCCCCCCTTCCACTCACACCGCTCCCCCCCTCCAGGTGATGGTTACGAACGTCACGTCCCTACTGAAGACAGTGAAAGCTGTGGAGGATGAGGCCACCCGTGGTACCAGGGCACTCGAGGCCACAATCGAGAGCATCAAACAGGAGTTGGCGGTATGTGAGGAGAGTCAACTCAACCAACGGCCTGGTTCCAATCTATACAAGATCCCCATTCTCGACAAACCTGCACTGTCCTACATTTACTGTTGGTGATTCATTTCCCAACTTTCCGTTTCTCTCAGCTTCTCGCATATTCCCAAGTTTAATCACTCCAACTACTGAGCTCCTAAGTCCTGGAATTCTCTCCCTAAGTTCTCAGCCTCCCTCTCCCCCTTTCAGAAACTCCTTTAAAACTCATCTCTTCGACCAAGATCTTAGTCAGCCGCCCCTAATATATCCTCACGTTGCCAGGTAACACTGCTGTGAAGCAGCTTGGGACCTTTTTACTGTGTTAAAGGTGCAATATCTACGCAGCTTACACAGGTTATTGCCCCAGAACTTGCTGTGCCTCTAGCCAAGCTGTTCCAGAACAATTATGGCAGTGAAATCTAACTGAAAATTGCCCAGGTATATCCTGTCCACAAGGAATGTGTGGAGTTTGCACATTCTCCTCGTGTCTGCCTGGGTTTCCTCCCGGGTGCTCCGGTTTCCTCCCACAGTCCAAAGATGTGCGGGGTAGGTGGGTTGGCCGTGCTAAAATTGCCCCTTAGTGTCCTGAGTTGTGTAGATTGGAGGAATTAGTGGGTAAAATAGGTAGGGATATGGGTAGGATTGTGTTCTGTGCAGACTCGATGGGCCGAATGGCCTCTTTCTGCACTGTAGGGTTTCTATAATTCTATCAGGAGCAATTTCTCAATAATCACCCACCCTTCCATTCAAATCGGCCACTTCGCACAGATACTTATTTTGGGTCTGAGAAAGTGAATGACTATCCCCACGAGGAAGATGACTATCGGAAAATATTACCTTCTTCTAGGGACACACAGTGGTTAAAGCACTGTTGTCTCGCAGCTCCATGGACCGGGGTCCGATTCCCGGCTTTGGTCACTGTCTGTGTGGAGATGGCACATTCTCCTCGTGTCTGCGTGGGTTTCCTCCGGGTGCTCCTCCCACAGTCCAAAACTGTGTGGGTTAGGTGCGTTGGCCATGCTAAATTGCCCTTTAATGTCCTGGGATGCGTAGGTTAGAGGGATTATTGTGCTAAATATGTGGGATTACAGGAATAGGGCCTAGGCGGGGCTGTTGTCAGTACAGACTCAATGGGGCGAATGGCCTCCTTCTGCACTGTAGGGATTCTATGATTCTATTTAGCCTGTTAAGTTATATGATGTAACAGTCAGGTTATAACTATCCTGGATATTATCAGGGTCTGGGGAATCTCTCTTCAAAAATTTGTATCTTCCCATTTTCAGAAAATACAAGAGAGGTGGATTCTCAAAACTGCTCACAGTAAGAGATCTTATACACCGCTAACTTACTTACAATCTGCTAAAAAAGCTTTAACCTGCAATATACTTAAAGTGAATATTTACACTGCAGCATCAATGATTATCAAAGGTTAGGAAAATGTTGCCTTGGTTCTAATAGAGAATCCAGTGGAAAAGACTTTAGTGCAACAGCTAAAATCAGTTCTGGATATCCATCATTCAATGTAATAAGAATGTAAGAACTAGGAGCAGGAATAGGCCATCTCGCTCCTGGAACCTGCTCCGCCATTCAATAAGATCACAGCTCATCTTTTTCGCGGACTCAGCTCCACTTACCCACCCGCTCACCTTAATTCCTTTACTGTTCAAAAATGTATCTATCCATGCCTTAAAAACATTCAACGAGGGAGCCTCAACTGGACAGGGAATTCCACAGATTCACAACCCTTTGGGCGAAGAAGTTCCTCCTCAACTCAGTCCTAAATCTGCTCCCCCTTATTTTGAGGCTATGCCCCCTAGATCTAATTTCATTCGTCAGTGGAAAAAAGAAACCTCCCTGCCTCTATCTTATTTATTCCCCCCATAATCTTATATGTTTCTATAAAATCTCCCCTCATTCTTCTGAATTCCAATGAGTGAAGTCCCAGTCTAGTCAGTCTCTCCTCATGGAGTTTGCACATTCTCCTCGTGTCTGTGTGGGTTTCCTCCGGGTGCTCCGGTTTCCTCCCACAGTCCAAAAATGTGCAGGTCAGGCTGATTGGCCGTGCTAAAATTGCCCCTTAGTGTCCTGGGATGTGTAGGTTAGCGGGATTAGTGGGGAAATGTGTAGGGATATGGGGATAGAGCCTGGGTGGGATTGTAGTCAGTGACTCGATGGGCCAAAGGGCCTCCTTCTGCACTGTAGGGTTCTATGTTCTAAGCCAACCCTCTCAACTCTGGAATCAACCCAGTGAATCTCCTCTGCACCCCCTCCAGTGCCAGTCTATCCTTTCTCAAGTAAGGAGACCAAAACTGTGCACTGTACATCACAGGTGTGGTCTCACCAGCACCTTATACAGCTGCAACATAACCTCGCTGTTTTTAAACTCCATCCCTTTAGCAATGAAGGACAAAATTCCATTTGCCTTCTTAATTACCTGCTGTGCCTGCAAACCAACTCCTTGAGATTCCTGCACAAGGACACCCAGGTCCCTCTGCACAGCAGCACGCTGCAATTTATTACTATTTAAATAATAGTCCATTTTGCTGTTATTCCGACCAAAATGGATGACCTCACGTTTACCAACATTGTACTCCATCTGCCAGACCCTCGCCCACTCACTTAAGACTATCGATATCCCTTTGCAGACTTTCAGAGTCCTCTGCACATTTTGCTCTACCACTCATCTTAATACCATCTGCGAATTTTGATACACTACACTTGGCCCCCGACTTCAAGTCATCCATGTGAATCATAAACAATTGCGGTCTATTTTCTAAAGTATAGTATCCTAAATACGTAAGAATTTTCCTATTTATTGGGGTATTTCCATCACAGTGGATGGGGGCATCAACAGCGCTATCAGGCAACACGTAGCAATAATCTGCACACTGACGCTCAGTTTAGCTTCTGCCTGGGCCAGTCAGCTCCTGAGCTCATCACAAGTTTGGTTCAGACATGGATAAAAGGGCTGAAAGTGAGAGTGACAGCCGTTGACATCAAGGTCACATTTGACCTTGCAAAGCAACCAGCCCTAGCAAAACTAAAGCCAGTGGGAATCGGGGGAAAACTCTCTGCCGATTGGAGTCACACCCGGTACAAAGGGAGCTGATTGTGGTGATTGGAGGTGGATCGTCTCAGCTCCAGGATATCCCTGCAGGAGTTCCACGGAAGTGTCTTAGGCTCGACCAGCTTTAGCTGCTCCATCAATGACCTTCCCTCCATCATAGGGTCAGAAGTGAGGATGTTCGCCAATGATTGCACAATGTTCAGCATCATTCGCAACTCCTCAGATACTGAGGCAATCCATGTCCAAATGAATCAGGATCGGGATGATATCTCGGTTTGGACTGACAAGTGGCAAGTAATATTCATGCTACACAAGCCAGGCAGTGACCATCTCCAGCAAGATAATGTAACTATCACCCCTTGAGGGGGGGGGTGATAGAATATAAAAGTAGGGCGGTCTTGCTGCAACTGTACAGGGCACTGGTGAGGCCGCAGCTGGAGTACTGTGTGCAGTTTTGGTCGCCGCACTTGGGCAAGAATATTTTGGCCTTGGAGGGAGTGCAGAGGAGGTTCACTAGGCTGATACCGGAGATGAGGGGGTTGGCCTATGAAGAGAGACTAAATAGACTGAGTCTGTACTCGTTGGAGTTTAGAAGGATGAGGGGGGATCTTATAGAGACGTATAAGATAATGAAGGGGATGGATAGGGTAGAGGTAGAGAGATTCTTCCCGCTTAGAAAGGATAGCAGGACTAGAGGGCACAGCCTCAAGATAAGGGGGGGTGCAGTTTAGATCGGAGTTGAGGAGGAACTTCTTCACTCAAAGGGTGGTGAATCTCTGGAATTCTCTGCCCATTGAAGTGGTGGAGGCTACCTCGCTGAATATATTTAAGTCACGGGTAGATAGACAGGGGAATTAAGGGTTATGGGGAGAAAGCGGGAAAGTGGAACTGATCCACTTCAGATCAGCCGTGATCTTATTGAATGGCGGGGCAGGCTCGAAGAGTTAGATGGCCGACTCCTGCTCCTATTTCTTATGTTCTTGACATTGCTGAATCCTCCACTTTCAACATGATGGGGGTTACCGTTGACCAGAAACTGACTAGCTGTGTAAAATAGTGTGTGGTTACAAAAGTAGGTCAGAGGCTAGGAATTCTGCGGCAGTTGACCTCCTGATTTCCCCCAAAACCTGTCCACCATCTACAAAGCACAAGTTAGGAGTGTGATGGAATACTCCCCACTTGTTTGAGTGGGTGCAGCTCCAACAACACTCGAGAAACTTGATACCATCCATGAGAAAGCAACCACGTCTACAAGCTTTCACTCCCTCCACCACCAATGCCTAATGGTAACCATATGTACCATCTACATTAGGCAGCACCTTCCAAACCTGCAATCTCTACCGTGTCGGAGAAGGGCAGTGGATATATGGGAATCACCCACTGCAAATTCCCACCCGAGTCTCTCACCACCCTGACTTGGAAATAGATTGGTCGCTCCTTCACTGCCGCTATGTCAAAATCCTGGAACTCAGCACCCTCCACCACCACTAACAGCACTATGGGCGTACCTACACCTCAGGTACTGCAGCGATTCAAGAAGACAACTCGCCACCACCTTCTCAACGGAAATTAGGGATGGGCAGTAAATGCTGATCTAGCCAGTAATATAACCACGACAGTACGAATGGAACATAGAACAGTACAGCACAGTACAGGCCCTTCGGCCCTCAATGTTGTGCCGAGCTATGTCCAATCCCAAGATCAAGCTATCCCACTCCCTATCATTCTGGAGTGCTCCATGTGCCTATCCAATAACCGCTTGAAAGTTCCTAAAGTGTCCGACTCCACTATCACAGCAGGCAGTCCATTCCACACCCCAACCACTCTCTGAGTGAAGAATCTACCTCGGACATCCCTCCTATATCTCCCACCATGAACCTTATAGTTCTGCCCCCTAGTAACAGCTACATCCACCCGAGGAAACAGTCTTTGAACGCCCACTCTCTATCCCCCTCATCATCTTATAAACCTCTATTAAGTCGCCTCTCATCCTCCTCCGCTCCAAAGAGAAAAGCCCCAGCTCCCTCAACCTTTCATCATAAGACCGACCCTCCAAACCAGGCAGCATCCTGGTATAGAGAGAAATAACAGCGAGTGGATCTAACTAAATTGCAAAGGCCCCAATGTACCGTAACCATTCTGTGATCCACCGTGTGTCTTTTAATGATCTGAATCCCTTGTCCTTGGCTTTGATACCAATTATAGGTGTTCCAGTCGAAGGACGTACCAGCCAAGACCTACACTCCAGAGGAATTCATTCGAATGACGAAGGGTATCACAACAGCGACCGCCAAGGCAGTGGCAGCAGGAAACTCCTGTCGCCAGGATGACGTGATCGCAACAGCCAATCTCAGCCGCAAGGCAATCATTGACATGTTGACAGCCTGTAAGGTACACGGCGGTTTCTGTTCAGTCACCCAGCTGCCATTGAAGTCTCTGTCGCATCTCCCCCTCCCCCCCTCAGCCTTCTTCATCTGTCACAGCTTCTCTGCACTTTGGCCATTCACACCCTTTATTCTCTCTGCGGGATATGACTCATCTTTGATTCCCTCACTCTGCGGTATAAATATCTCCCACTTTCTGTGCCTTTTGGCTTTGACAGAGGGTCACCTGGACTGGAAACGTCAGCTCTCTCCCCTCCTTCCAGACCCGCTGAGATTTTTCAGCATTTTTCTCTTTTGGTTTCAGATTCCAGCATCCGCTTTTAGCTTTTAGCCGTTGAAGTCTTGCCTTGTGGGCACAGAGCACTGAAATTTGAATGTGGGGGTGGTCAGAAGCTCTTTTCCTGCGGTACAAGAGTCAATTACTGGGTGGGGGGGGCTTAGGTTTAAGGTGCGAGGGGCAAGGTTTAAAGGAGATGCGCGAGGCAAGTTGAAGCAGGTTCGATATTGACTTTTAAGGGGCGTCTTGACAAATGCGTGAATAGGTTGGGGATAGAGGGGTATGGTCCTGGGAAGGGTAGGAGGTTTTAAGGTTGTTAAGAAGGTGTACGGTGTGTTAGCTTTTATTGGTAGAGGGATTGAATTTCGGAGCCGTGAGGTCATGTTACAACTGTACAAAACTCTGGTGCGGCCGCACTTGGAGTATTGCGTACAGTTCTGGTCACCGCATTATAAGAAAGATGTGGAGGCATTGGAAAGGGTGCAGAGGAGGTTTACCAGGATGTTGCCTGGTATGGTGGGAAGGTCTTATGAGGAGAGACTGAGGGACTTGAGGTTGTTTTCGTTAGAAAGAAGGTTGAGAGGTGACCTAATTGAGGGTTAGATAGGGTGGACAGTGAGAGCCTTTTTCCTCGGATGGTGACGGCTAACACGAGGGGACATAGCTTTAAATTGAGGGGTGGTAATTATAGGACGGATGTCAGAGGTAGGTTCTTTACTCAGAGGGTAGTAAGGGCGTGGAATGCCCTGCCTGCAGCAGTTGTGGACTCGCCAACTTTAAGGGCGTTCAAATGGTCAGTGGATAGGCATATGGATAAGATTGGAATAGTTTAGGTTAGAGGGTCATTAGATTGGTTCCACTGGTCGGCGCAACATCGAGGGCCGAAGGGCCTGTACTGCGCTGTAATGTTCTATGTTTTAGTTCAGTCGGGCAGCATGGTCGGTACAGGTTTGTGTGGGGGGGGGGCCTGTTCCTGTGCTGTAATTTTCTTTGTTCTTTGTGTTTGTGTGGGCAGCAAGCAGCGTACCATTCGGAAGTGAGTGAAGAGGTGCGAAGCAGGGCCTTGCACTTTGCTACTGAGTGCACTGTGCGTTACATGGAGCTGCTGGAACACGTCCTGGTGGTGAGTCACTCTTCATATTAGCTTTTGGTTATACGTGGAATTAAAACACACGTGAATAACAGGTGAGAGGGAAGATCTTTGGAAGTTTTATGACAGGGCCTCAGATTGCCAACAATTCCTGTCTCACGTCCGGAGTATTTGGAAGTCAATGATCATTCTAGTCGGTGGTGACTTTGTTTGGTACTTACTGCATTCTCTGGAGAAACGTGAAGAATCTTCTGTCGCTGTCCCCTGCGTCATTTTTTAACACTGGGCCGTTTTGGAATGTCACATTTTGTTTCCAAACAGATTGTCCAGAAGCCCACAGCCGAGCAGAAACTGCAGTTATCCGGATACTCTAAGCGTGTGGCGGCTGCTGTCACAGAGCTGATCCAAGCAGCAGAAGCCATGAAAGGTCAGTGTGAAAGCGCAGCGTCAACAGTGACACTCCCAGCTTCCCAGGATCTGATCCGGGATCACCCCTTTAGTCCCAGATTCTTCCTCAGTTCCCCCGGGAGATGTGACGTCAGAAACAGGTAACCTCAAAAACTGTCATGGCAAAGAATGACAGGAAGAGGCCATTCAGCCCATCTATGCCAGCACTCTGTTAGAGCTATCCCATTATCCCTTCCCCATTCCCTTTGCATTTTCTTTCCCAATGGTTATCCACATAGTTTTAATTGCTATTCTGGAATTTGCTTTTCTCTAGATTCATGGATATTTCAAGTTTCAACAATAAGATATTTATTATTCCAGCCTCTCCCTGCGATCTGTTGGTCATAACCTTCAATTAGTGAGTTACTGACTCAGTGGAAATGATTATATCTGATTTACCCCCATCAAAACCTCTCATTACTTTGAACCCCTTCTCCTTTCTAAATTACCTGCAGTGAAGAAGGAGGCCACTCGGCCCATCGGGTCTGCACCAACCACAATCCCACCCAGGCCCCATCCCCACAACCTTACACATTTACAGTAGCCCATCCCCCTAACACTAAGGGGCAATTTATCATGGCCAATCCACCTAACCTGCACATTTTTGGACTGTGGGAGGAAACCAGAGCACTCAGAGGAAACCCATGCAGACACAGGGAGAACATGCAAACTCCACACTGTCATCCAAGGCTAGAATTGAACCCGGGTCTCTGGCCCTGTGAGGCAGCAGTGCTAACCACTGTGCCACCAAGCTGCTGCCTTAATTAATCTCTCTTGTTTGAATTAAAAGAGTTCCACTTAATGAAATCCATCCCCATCACTGAAGCCTCTCATTCTGCACCCAAAACTTCACTTTCCAAATAGGGGTGCTGAAGATTGGAACCAAGTATTTTAACTACAGCCTGACCATTGATTTGTCTTGATTTACTTGTGTACTCTAGGCACCAGCTTATTAAACCCATGACCCCATAGGCTATTTATACACATTTACCAACTTGTCCTTCTGAAGGTTGGACATCCCCCACTGTGTTGTCCAAGCAAGTCAACGCTAATCTTCAGGTGAAGTGAGATTAGAGGCTGGGAGATGATCAAGGGCTCACAGAAATGCTTCAGTTTGTATTCAGAATTCCCTACGTTCTGTCCTTGTATTTTGTGCCATCAGTAAAAATTTGTGTGTCCACATTGATAATGGATGCTTGGCCATGTGCTCCCAGGGCTCTGGCCAGTGGTTCTACTCTCGTCCCCTCGCTGGGATGGGGGCCAAGATTATGACGGTATTTATAACACCACGTGTCCTGGGAAGAATCATAGGATCCCTACAGTGCATAAGGAGGCCATTCAGCCCATCGAGTCTGATCCCACCCAGACCGTATTTCCATAACCCTCATTTACCCGACTATTCCCCCTGACACTAGGGTCAACTTAGCACGGCCAATCAACCTAACCCGCACATCTTTGGAGCGTGGGAGGAAATCCACACTCAGACAGGGTGAGAATGTGCAAACCCCACACAGACAGTGACCCGAGGTCTGAATTGAACGCGGGTCCCTGGCAGTGTGAGGCGGCAGTGCTAACCACTGTGCCACTCCTGAAGCTGATGGAGCTAATTCTCCCGTCCATCGTGCTGGAGAACAGCATCCTCTAAGTGACTGGGATTGATCTTACACACACCATTTCTGTGTGATTCACCTTCACTGACTGCAGTTTGACTGGAGTACCTCTGCTGTAGTCAGGAATCTGTTTGCTGTAAATTAGAACAGCCTGTAGATTAGAACCTCCCTGCTTCTGAATCAGTCAGTGACCCAGTGGTGTCAATATTCACTCCACAAGTTTACACAGGCACCTCCCATTATAAACATCGACACAGGAAGAGATAATGGAGAGGTTGACAGGAAGTAGATGCAGAGGTAAGATAGTCAATGGATTATCTGAAGTCTCTGCTTCTCCCTCATACTTAGTTTTATTTTTTTTTTGTTTGACTTTTTATTTCAATACAAACACGAAACTTGCTACAACCCAAGTCTTCAGCTTGTTAGACAGTTTTGGCCACAATGCCATCATTCTTAGCCAGCCTCAAGATGCAATCATCTGATTCACCCATCCTACGGATAACTCCACAGATAGCATACGTTTTGTGCTGGCCATTAAATCTTCCTGTTACTTTGTCAACATCAGCGAGGTTGATTTGAATGGAAGCATGGTCCTTGGCACCAATAATTCTGTTGCTTGCAAAGCATTTCCGTGGAACATAAAGATCAACAAATTCACCAGCGTCGTTCTGCACGTTGGATTTTATTTAGTTGCTGACTTTGTTCAAAGTTGTGTTTTATGCAGGGATCCTGCACTCACAATTTGTGCCATTCTCCCTATTCACTTATCTTTTTGTCCATTTCGGGCCTGTTTCTCTGTCTGGCTGGAATTGTTTTCGACTATCTCTGCAATGTCAACAATCTTATCTCCAGACAGTCCCGTTTTCCCCCTCATTCTTTTTAAATCCCACCACTACTCATCCTTTCAAAACTTGTTCTGCCAGAATCCAGATTCTGTGTGATCTTTTTACAACCCTTCCTTTCCCATTTCAACTTCACAATTTAACAATGTGATGATTTTTTAACTCTATGTATCACATCAGGGACAAATTCTATCTTTCTTACCACCCTGAGCTGCCTCACTATTCGAGACAAGGTTCGTGAAGTCGCTTTGTAAGATATCTATTGATTGCTGGTGGATTACAGCAATAGCATCGACAATTTAAGGGTTAGGATTCCAGGTCAGAAACCCCTAGGTTATATCATGAAGCCAGACCAGACCCCAACACTTTCTCCATTTTGACATCACTGTGAGGAAGGGATGCTTCGCCTCACGGACAGTTTCACTGACAAATGAGGGATCTTTTTATCGAAATGACCTTTAATCGTTAACACAGTTTATGTATAACTCGAACATGAAACAGTTTAACTCTTAACCATTCAACAATCTTTAAACGTGAAAAGAAACTACACTTAACTTCTAACATAACACCATCTCGCAGGTGGAGGATGTGGTCAAGAAGGCGCATGGTGTACTGGCCTTCATTAATCGAGGGATTGAGTTTAGGAGTTGGGAGATAATGCTGCAACTTTATAAGACCCTTGTCAGACCCCACTTGGAGTACTGTGCTCAGTTCTGGTCACCTCACTACAGGAAGGATGTGGGAGCTATTGAGAGGGTGCAGAGGAGATTTACAAGGATGTTGCCTGGATTGGGTGGCATGCCTTATGAAGATAGGTTGAGGGAGCTGGGACTCTTCTCCCTGGAGAGACGAAGGTTGAGAGGCGACCTGACAGAGGTTTATAAAATGTTGAGAGGTATAGATAGGGTGGATTCTCGGAGGCTATTTCCCAGGGCTGAAATGGTCGCTAATAGAGGGCACAGGTTTAAGGTGCTGGGGAGCAGGTACAGAGGAGATGTCAGGGGTAAGTTTTTCACTCAGAGGGGGGTGAGTGAGTGGAATCGGCTGCCGTCGGTGGTGGTGGAGGCGAACTCACTGGGGTCTTTTAAGAGACTTCTGGATGAGTATATGGGATTTAATGGGATTGGGGGTTATAGATAGGCCTGGTAGGTATGGATATGATTAGTGCAACTTGTGGGCCGAAGGGCCTGTTTGTGCTGTAGTGTTCTATGTTCTTGTCACTATTTATAGAAACTAGAAAGAGGAGAAGGCCATTTGGCCCTTCGAGCCTGCTCTGCCGTTCATTTTGATCATGGTGTTCATCAAATTCAATCTCCTGTCCCCCCTCCTTCTTTCCCTCCCCATATCCCTTGATCCCTTTCATCCCAAGAGCGATATCTACTTCTCAAAGTCACAAAACATTTTGCTCCCAATTACTTCCTGTGGGAGTGAATTCCACACGTTCACCACTCTCTGGGTAAAGAAATTTCTCCTCACCTCAAATCCTTAAATTATGACCCCTAGTTCTGGACCCCCCCCCCCCACCCCCGACACCTCCCCCCGCCCCCTTCCGACCCCACACCACCTTTGGGATCATTCTTTCTGAATCTACCCTGTCTAACCCTGTTAGAACTCTAGAAGTTTCTATGAGATCTTCTCTCACTGTTTGCAACTCCAGTGATTATAATCCTAACCGACTTAGTCTCTCCTCAGACGACAGACCTGCCATCCCAGGAATCAGCCTGGTAAACCTTCGCTGTACTTTATAGCAAGGTCTCCTCAGATAAGGAGACCAAAACTGCACGCGCTGCTCCAGGTGTGGCCTCACCAACGCCCTGTACAATTGCAGTAAAACATCCTTAACCCTGTATCC
Source organism: Carcharhinus amblyrhynchos (assembly GCF_965287045.1). Lineage (NCBI taxonomy): Eukaryota > Metazoa > Chordata > Chondrichthyes > Carcharhiniformes > Carcharhinidae > Carcharhinus > Carcharhinus amblyrhynchos. The sequence goes on along the minus strand of NW_027650078.1, from coordinate 14,157 downwards.
AAATCCTCTCGCTATGAAGGCCAACATACCATTGCCTTCTTCACTGCCTGCGGTACCTGCACGCTTACTCTCAGCGACTGATACACGAGGACTCCAAGGTCTCACTGAGTATCCGCCTCTCTCAATTTACGCCCATTCAAGTAATAATCTGTCTTCCTATTATTGCTATCGAAGTGGATAGCCTCACATTTACCCACATTATGCTGCATCTGCCATGTAGATACCCACACACTCAGCCTGTCCAAATCCTGCTGAAGTATCTCTGCATCCTCCCCACAGCTCACCCTCCCACCCAACTTTGTATCATCTGCAAATTTGGAGATAATACATTTAGTTCCCGTTTCCAAATCATTAATATATCAGTTGGGGTCATAAGAACATAAGAAATAGGAGCAGGAGTAGGCCATCTGGCCCTTCGAGCCTGCCCCGCCATTCAATAGATCATGGCTGATCTGTCGTGGCTCAGTTCCACTTTCCGGCCCTCTCCCCATAACCCTTAATCTCCTCTCTTATCAAAAACCCATCAACCCGCTTCTTGAAAATATTTAGCGAGGCAGCCTCCACCACTTCAACGGGTAGAGAATTCCAGAGATTCACCACCCTTTGAGTGAAGAAGTTCCTCCTCAACTCCGTTCTAAAACGCCCCCCCTTTATCTTGAGGCCGTGCCCCCTAGTCCTACTGTCTTTTTTGAGCGGGAAGAGTCTCTCCACCTCTATCCTATCCATCCCATTCATCATCTTATACGTCTCAATGAGATCTCCCCTCATTCTTCTAAACTCCAACGAGTACAAGCCTAGTTTATTCAGCCTCTCCTCATAGCTCAACCCCCTCAACTCCGGTATCAGCCTAGTAAACCTCCTCTGCACTCCCTCCAAGGCCAAAATATCTTTGCGCAGGTGCGGCGCCCAAAACTGCACACAGTACTCCAGCTGCGGCCTCACCAATGCCCTATACAGCTGCAGCAAGACCTCCCTACTTTTATATTCAATCCCCCTCGCTATGAAGGCCAGCATCCCATTCGCCTTCCTGACCACACAGATCCCTGTAGAACCCTACTAGTCATTGCCTACCAATCAGAAAATGACCCATATATGCCAACTCTTTGCTTCCTATCTGCTAACCAGCTTTCTATCCAATCGCATGTACTTTAACTTTACATAGTAGCCTGTAATGTGAGACCTTATCAAAAGCCTTCTAAGAGTCTAAATAAACGACAACCACTAGTTCTCCTCGATCAATTCTATTAGTTACATCCTCAAAATTCCAATAGATTTATCAAACATGATTTCCCTTTTGTAAATCCAGAATGAAGAAGCAGTGCTCCAAAAGCTCGTGATTCTAAATAAACCAGTTGGATTTTAACCTGGCATTGTGAGACTTGTTACTGTGCCGATAGGTATGGCTGATGAGAACATAGCTGCTATGTTTAGAGGGAACCTATATGACCCCAAGGGAGAAAGGATTGCTGATAGGGTGAGCTGGTGGAAGGGGGTGGGAGGAGGCCTTTGTATGGAACATAAACGGTACCGTGGGTGCATGGTAGCACAGTGGTTAGCACTACTGCCTCACAGCGCCAGGGACCTGAGTTCGATTCCCGGCTCGGGTCACTGTCAGTGTGGAGTTTGCACATTCTCCTCATGTCTGTGTGGGTTTCCTCCGGGTGCTCCAGTTTCCTCCCACAGTCAAACATGTGCGGGTTAGGTTGATTGGCCGTGCTAAAATTGCCCCTTAGTGTGCTGGGATTAGTGGGTAAAATATGTAGGGATATGGGGGTAGGACCTGGGTGGGATTGTATTCGGTGCAGACTTGATGGGCCGAAGGGCCTCTTTCTGCACTGTAGGGTTCTATGACTCTATGATAAACACTAGTATGGAGCAGTTGGGCTGAATGGCTGTATTTTCTTTGTAATTCCACAAAAAAAAATTTCCAAGAGCAAAAGCTCTTGTGAATCATTCTGAGGAGATCTCACTTGCATCATTTTTCTCCTTGTTTTGCAAGTCCCAAAGATTGCAACAATTCCAACCAGTCATGGAGGTGTTTACCCCTCCAATGGAGCGGCAGTCCCAATCCCACCTGCCAGCTCTATTCCCATATTCATTTAACCTCCCGTTTCATTCAGCCAACCATCTAACCTGTTGAGATAATCTCTGCTCGGATCCACGGTCCCACAACCCTCTGTAGTTCCTGCGGACATAAAAACGCGGGCCATTTGGCCCGTCAGGCCTGCTCCATCACCTGCTGAGACCAAAGCCGATCTGATTTACCCCACTTTTCTGTCTGCCCCCTTCCCCCCTGCCCTACCCCCACCCCCCATAACTCTTGTCAATCAAAAATTTGCCATCCTGAATATATTCACTGACTGAAGCCTGCACTGCTGTCTGAGGGAGAGAATCGCGTAGACTAACGACCCACTGAAAAATACATTCCCCCTCATCTCTGCCTCAGGTGGGAGGCCCCTCATTTTGAAATTGTGTCCCCTCGTTCTAGATTCCCCCACAAGGGGAATTATCCTCTCAACATCTACCCTGTCACACCCCCTCAGGATCTTATCTGTTAACTTTTCTCAACTCCAGTGGGTACAGGGTCAATCTTCCCTCATAAAACAATCCCCTCATCCCAGGTATCAGCCCAGTAAATCTTCCCTGAACAGCTCCCAATGCTAACATTTCCTTCCTTAAGTAAGGAGACCAAAACCGTACACCATACCCTAGACATGAGAACATAAGAAATAGGAGCAGGAGTAGGCCATCTAGCCCTTCGAGCCTGCCCTGCCATTCAATAAGATCATGGCTGATCTGAAGTGGATCAGTTCCACTTTCCCACTTTCTCCCCTTAATTCCCCTGTCTATCAGAAACCTATCTACCCGTGACTTAAATATATTTAGCGAGGCAGCCTCCACCACTTCAACGGGCAGAGAATTCCAGAGATTCACCACCCTTTGAGTGAAGAAGTTCCTCCTCAACTCCGTTCTAAACTAACCCCCTTATCTTGAGGCTGTGCCCTCTAGTCCTGCTATCCTTTCTGAGCAGGAAGAATCTCTCTACCTCTACCCTATCCATCCCCTTCATTATCTTATACGTCTCTATAAGATCCCCCCTCATCCTTCTAAACTCCAACGAGTACAGACCCAGTCTAATCAGTCTCTCTTCATAGTCCAACCCCCTCATCTCCGGTATCAGCCTAGTGAACCTCCTCTGCACTCCCTCCAAGGCCAAAATGATGCTTGTTTGGAGAGACACAGTCTTACCAATTCCCTACTCCAGGACTTACCTACTTCTATCACAGAATTGTTACGGGTAAAAGGAGACCATTCAGCCCGTCATGTCTGCACTGGCTCTCCAAACGAGCATCATGACTAAATGCCCTTCCCCTGTTCATTGTTTCTACTCAAATAATTATCCAATGCCCTCTTGAACTTGCCTCCCCCACACTTCCAGGCAGCGCATTCCGGACCCCAACCACTCTTTTCTTTCTCCTCACATTTGCTTCTCTTGCAAATCACTTTAAATGTGTGCCCTCTTGTTCTTGAATCTTTTAAAAGCCCCTTACAACAAAGGCCAGTGTTCCACTTACCTTAATTACTTGGTGCGTGCTAACTCTTTATAATTTGTGTACAAGGTCACACACAGATCCTCCTATACTGCAGCGTTCTGCAGCCTCTCCATTTAAATAATACTCTCAGTTTCTGTTCTTCATAGAATCAATCACAGAAACCCTACAGTGCAGAAGGAGGCCATTTGGCCCATTGAGTCTGTACCGACCACAATCTCTCCCTCATATCCCTACATATTTTGCCCACTAATCCCTCTAATCTACGCATCACAACTCTAAGGGGCAATTTCTCAGCATGGCCAATCAACCTAACCCGCACATCTTTGGAGGAAACCCACGCAGACACGAGGAGAATGTGCAAACTCCACACAGACGGTGACCCGAGCTGGGAATCGAACCCAGGTCCCTGGAGCCATGAAGCGGCAGTGCTAACCACTGTGCTACCGTGCCGCCCAACATAAGCAGCTTCATATTTACCCATGTTATCATCTATCTGCCAACTATTTACCCACTCACTTAACCTATCTGTATCCCTTTGCAGATTCTTTCCTCCTCACAGCTCACTTTTCGACCTATATTTTGATTGTCAGCAGATTTGGCTACAATACAGTCAGTCCCTTCACCCCAGTTGTAAGTTGACGGTAATGAGTTGAGTCCCCAGCACGGTTCTTGGTTTGCCAACCTGGATATGATCCATTCATCCCCAATCTCTTCCCTGCTCATTGGCTCTCTATCCTAAATATCTGTTTAATCTTGGGTCTATATCCTCTGTTCTGATAGATTCAGGACCCGAATTCTCCCGAAAAATGACCCAAGTGCCATCTCCGGCAGGGAGAGAATATCCCACTGGATCCACATCACAATTCTCCCAAACTGGAGTCTTTTTTTGGAGTCTCGGGGAGATACTCCCCTCGGAAAGAGACGTGTGGGTTTGAAAGATACCAGCCCCTCAAGGTGCCCCAATGTTCCCCCATCCAACCCCCACCCATGGACATCACAAACCCCGCAGACCTGGGGAGCACCCCAACCCTTGACCCTGGAGGGGCACCCACTCCATCACGAAATGTCCAGACCACCACCACCACCACCCACCATGCAGGCATGAAGGTGTGCCACCCCTTCCCCCATTCTCACACCCACCACCCCCACCTCCCCAATCAAAGTTTGCCAGTGTCATTAATGCCAGGACACTGCCCAGCCAGGAGGGGCAACAATGTGCTCTGAGCCCCCAGTATAGCCATCACGCCCAATCTCTTGTTTGTGGAGACCAGTAGCGATTCCCGCTGGCTTCCTGTCGCGCTGGTGGGTCAGTGGATACCGGGAGCCGGTGATTCAGGCTAAAACCTGGAAATGCATGTTGAAATGGAGATTTCAGGATGCCGATCTAGTTCTCACTGGACCTGAAACAGATTACGTTGCCACGCGGGTAGGGGTAGGTGGACAATCCCAAATGGCCTTCTGTCCGTCGCGAATCGCATTTGGCCGTCTCGCTGGATTCTCCACCATGGTGCGATTTGGACCGAGGCGCACAGGGCCAGAGGACTGGCCTCTCAAGTCCTATCCTCTCTGCTTTGTTTCCTCTCTGCCAAAACATTCCTCATTCCCCCAGAGAAAGATTCTCTCCCTGTCACCCACATCAAACTCCTCATTTTAACCATCTTGATTAGATTATCGTTTAATCTTCTACACCCAATACAAACCAAGAGAATTCAACCCTGCCCTCATCACTTAAATCTTTAAATCTGAATCTGTCTGGCACCCCAACCCCACCAAGGCCAACTGATTCTTAACATAAGAACTGGGAGCAGGAGTGGGCCATCTGCCCCCTCGAGCCTGCCCCGCCATTCAATAAGATCATGGCTGATCTTTTCATGGACTCAGCTCCACTTACCCACCCGCTCACCATAACCCTTAATTCCTTTACTGTTCAAAAATGTACCTATCCTTGCCTTAAAAATGTTCAATGAGGGAACCTCAACTGGGCAGAGAATTCCACAGATTCACAACCCTTTGTGTGAAGAAGTTCCTCCTCAACTCAGTCCTAAATCTGCTCCCCCTTATTTTGGGGCTATGCCCCCTCGTTCTAGTTTCACCCGCCAGTGGAAACAACTTCCCTACTTCTATCTTATCTATTCCCTTATATGTTTCTATAAGATCTCTCCTCATTCTTCTGAATTCCAATGAGTCTAACCCCAGTCTACTCAGTCTCTCCTCATAAGCCAACCCTCTTCTCTCCGGAATCAACCTAGTGAATCTCCTCTGCACCCCCTCTAGTGCCAGTATATCCTTTCTCAAATAAGGAGACCAAAACTGTACACAGTACTCCAGGTGTGGCCTCACCAGCACCTTATACAGCTGCAACATAATCTCGCTGTTTTTAAACTCCATCCCTCTAGCGATGAAGGACAAAATTCCATTTGCCTTCTTAACTACCTGCTGCGCCTGCAAACCAACTCCTTCTGATTCTTGCACAAGGACACCCAGATCCCTCTGCACAGTAGCATGCTGCAATTTAGGTCCAAAGATGTGCGGGTTAAATTGATTGGCTGTGCTAAGAAATTGCCCCTTAGTGTCCAGGGATGTGTAGGTTAGAGGGATTAGTGGGTATAATATGTAGGGATATGGGGGTAGGGCCTGGGTGGGATTGTGTTCGGTGCAGACTCAATGGGCCAAATGGCCTCTTTCTGCACTGTAAGGTTCTATGATTCTATAATTACCATTTAAATAATAGTCCATTTTGCTGTAATTCCTACCAAAATGGATGACCTTACATTTACCAACATTGTACTCCATCTGCCAGACCCTCGCCCACTCACTTAGATTATCTATATCCCTTTGCAAACTTTGCTCTGCCACCCATCTGAATGTCATCTGGGAATTTTGACACACCACACTTGGTCCCCAACTCCAAATCATCTATATAAATCGTAAACAATTGCAATCCCAACACTGATCCCTGAGGCACACCACTAGTCACTGATTGCCAACCAGAAAAACACCCATTTATCCCTACTCTTTGCTTTCTGTTAGTTAACCAATCCCCCCTCTATGCTAATACATTACCCGTAACACCGTGCACCTTTATCTCATGTAACAGTCTTTGGTGCAGCACCTTTGGATAGAGGTAATTTGGAAGTTACTTTGGAAACTGTTGCCTTCCTTTTAGGCAGTGGGTTCCAGAGCAATTCTCTAATTAATTTCCCTATCTCGGATACCATTCCAATCAAACAAAAGTAAAATTCTGCTGATGTTTGAAATCGGAAATAAAAACTACAAAATCAGGAGGTTGGGCAGCGTCTGTGGAGAGAAACAGTTAATGTTTTGGGTTACTCTGATGAAAGGTCACCACCATTCTAGTAAAACTTGACATCCTGAGGTGTGTTGCCCAGAATTGAGCACTATTTCTTTAGAATCCATTTCACCAGGTGTGGATGTGGCTGGCTAGTCCAGCATTTATCGCCCACTCTTAATTGCCCTTTAAGAAGCTGCTTCCTTGAACCACCCGCGGTCCATGTGGTGTAGGTACTCCCACAGTGCTGTTAGGGAGGAAGTTCCAGGATTTAGACCCAGCAACAGTGAAGGAATGGTGATATATTTCCAAGCCAGGATGGTGTGTGGATTGAAGGAGGGCGTTCCCATGTGTCTGCTACCCCTCCAGCAATTAGCAGTCATGGTATTACAACTGAAGCCTAATGAATGATTAGTGAAGGTTGTACATATTTCCTTGCTTTGATTTATCTCTATTTATAAAGCCCACACCTCAGGGCTCCCATTCCCATCAAGTTTTTTGCCGCTGCTTATATTTCTGCCACCCATTGCATGTTTCTCAGTGCTGCAGCCTAAGTTTGAATAACTCTTTTGCATTCCCCAAGCTGATGTGGAAATATCTTTGAGTGAAGACTTGCCCTGTCCTCAGTCAATGTCCCATCGCTTCCCCAACCCCCTCCCCCTGCATCTCCCTCTCGTTAGTCAGTTTAATTATTGAGCTGGAGAATTCACCCAGGAGGCTCACAGGGAATACTTTGACTTCCTCAGGCACAGAATGGGTGGATCCCGAAGATCCGACGGTCATCGCGGAGGCGGAGCTGCTGGGAGCTGCAGCGTCCATTGAGGCTGCGGCCAAGAAACTGGAGCAGCTGAAACCCAGAGCCAAACCGAGGGTGAGTGGCTCAGGGAGCAGTCCAGTGCTGCTTTCTCATCCTGATCCATCTAAACCTGCGTAGCATAGTAGGAACCTCCAGACCATCTAGTCTCAGCTAGTCTCTCAACCATTGATCTCCTCTTTTTGGCTGGTCTGGGGGATTGGCCAAGAACTATTGTCTTTTTGAAGTGAATCCAAGCTGGATGTTTCCTGCAGAACGCTGTGTGATATGTTTGATATATTAGGTTGTTACTCAAGTCAACTATATATCAAACATATTGCTATAGTGTCCTGCCCTGTCTCCTGGGTACAAAATTTTATCACAGGCTAAAGAGCTGTTACGATAGGAGGCAAAATAATAACGGATTAAAAGAATTGGTTCTGGAACAGAAGAAAACCCCAATGTAATTGGTCACTGATTCCTGCGAACCCACTTTGTACGTTATACCACCAGGGCTCCATTTAATTTTGCAATAGTTTACACGGGAATTAAGTGGCAAAATAACTATCACGGACTGGCGTTTTTTCTGTCTGGCTGTAAGATAGGTTTTTAGTTCAGTGCAATAAGCTTTGTGAGGTGCAAGGGGTGCTTTGCATGGGGCTCCGTGCCCGGGATGTTGCGTCTGGGACATTGTCTGGAATTCTCCGTCTGTTCACGGCGGTGGGATTCTCCAGTCCCATGGGGAGCGCACCCCCGCCCCGCCCCACCCGTGAGTTCCCTGCCAGCGTGGGGTGACATCATTTGGGATTCCCATCGATAGTGGCGGGACAGAGGAAACCATCCGTTAGCAAACAACGCGCCAACTCTGACCGGCAGGAAACATGCGGCTGGGAGGCCGGAGAATCTTGCCTGTTGCATCTGGAACATTGTGCCTGGGGCGTTGTGTCTGGAACGTTGCGCCTGGGGCGTTGTGTCTAGAACGTTGCGCCTGGGGCGTTGCGTCTAGAACATTGCGCCTGGGGTGTTGTGTCTGGAACGTTGCGCCTGGGGCGTTGTGTCTAGAACGTTGCGCCTGGGGCGTTGTGTCTAGAACGTTGCGCCTGGGGTGTTGTGTCTAGAACATTGCGCCTGGGACGTTGTGCCTAGAACGTTGCGCCTGGGGTGTTGTGTCTAGAACGTTGCGCCTGGGGCATTGCGTCTAGAACATTGTGCCTGGGGTGTTGTGTCTGGAACGTTGTGCCTGGGGTGTTGTGTCTGGAACGTTGCGCCTGGGGCATTGCGTCTGGAACATTGCACCTGGGGCGTTGTGTCTAGAATGTTGCGCCTGGGGTGTTGTGTCTAGAACGTTGCGCCTGGGGCGTTGTGTCTAGAACGTTGCGCCTAGGACATTGTGTCTAGAACGTTGCACCTGGGGCGTTGTGTCTAGAACGTTGCGCCTGGGGTGTTGTGTCTAGAACGTTGCACCTGGGGCGTTGTGTCTAGAACGTTGCGCCTGGGGCATTGTGTCTAGAACGTTGCACCTGGGGCGTTGTGTCTAGAACGTTGCGCCTGGGGCGTTGTGTGTAGAACGTTGCGCCTGGGGCATTGTGTCTAGAACGTTGCGCCTGGGGCATTGTGTCTAGAACGTTGCACCTGGGGCGTTGTGTCTAGAACGTTGCACCTGGGGCGTTGTGTCTAGAACGTTGCGCCTGGGGCGTTGTGTGTAGAACGTTGCGCCTGGGGCATTGTGTCTAGAACGTTGCGCCTGGGGCATTGTGTCTAGAACGTTGCACCTGGGGCGTTGTGTCTAGAACGTTGCGCCTGGGGTGTTGTGTCTAGAACGTTGCGTCTGGGGCATTGTGTCTAGAACGTTGCGCCTGGGGCGTTGTGTCTAGAACGTTGCGCCTGGGGCATTGTGTCTAGAACGTTGCGCCTGGGGCATTGTGTCTAGAACGTTGCACCTGGGGCATTGTGTCTAGAACGTTGCACCTGGGGCGTTGTGTGTAGAACGTTGCGCCTGGGGCATTGTGTCTAGAACGTTGCGCCTGGGGCATTGTGTCTAGAACGTTGCACCTGGGGCGTTGTGTCTAGAACGTTGCGCCTGGGGTGTTGTGTCTAGAACGTTGCGTCTGGGATGTTGTGTCTAGAACGTTGCGTCTGGGATGTTGTGTCTGGGCTGTGTTATACCCTTTAACAATGTCTTTACTTTCCCTGTAGCAAGCAGACGAGACCCTTGACTTTGAAGAACAGATTCTGGAAGCTGCTAAGTCAATTGCGGCTGCTACCAGTGCGCTGGTAAAGTCTGCCTCTGCCGCCCAGCGAGAACTTGTCGCTCAAGGAAAGGTGAGCCGGAGAGCTGTTATTGGCCAAAAGGCACCTGAGCTACATTTCAGTGACTTCTTACTGTCTCTGCCACAAATCTAATGGGTGTTTTTCTCCATCAACAGGTTGGGGCTATCCTTGCGAATGCAGTGGATGATGGACAGTGGTCTCAAGGTCTTATATCTGCAGTAGGTGTTTGGTTTAAGGGTTACGGATTGGGGATTAAGAGCCTCTGTGTCATTCACGTTAAGCTGCTGCCAATTAGATAATTGATTTTGATTTGATTTGATTTATTATTGTCACGTGTATTAGTACACCCTCAAAAGTATTGTTACTTGCACATTACGCAGAGTGTACCGAAAATAGAGAAGGAAAGGAAAGAGTACAGAATGTAGTGTTGCAAACATAGCTAGGGTGTAGAGAAAGATCAACTTAATACAAGGTAAGTCCATTCAAATATCTGATGGCAGCAGGGAAGAAGCTGTTCTTGAGTCGGTTGGTACGTGACCTCAGACTTTTGTATCTTTTTCCCGACAGAAGAATGTGGAAGAGAGAATATCCGGGGTGCGTGGGGTCTTTAATTATGTTGGCTGCTTTGCCTAGACAGCAGGAAGTATAGAGAGTCAATGGATGGGAGGCTGGTTTGCGTGATGGATTGGGCTACATTCACAACCTTTTATAGTTCCTTGCAGTCTTGGGCAGAGCAGGAGCCCAGACCAAGCTGTGATACACCAAGAAAGAATGCTTTCTATGGTGCACCTGGACAGGTGGTGAGAGTCTTGACTGACAGGCCAAATTTCCTTAGTCTTCTGAGAAAGTAGAGGTGTTGGTGGGCTTTCTTAACTATAGTGTCAGCATGGGGGGGACCAGGACAGGTTTATTGGTGATCTGGACACTTAAAAACTTAAAGCTGTTGACCCTTTCTACTTTGTCCCCGTTGATGTAGACAGGGACATGTGCTCCTTTACACTTCCTGAAGTCGATGACAATCTCCTTCGTTTTGTTGACATTGAGGGAGAGATTATTGTTGCCGCACCAGATTCTCTGTCTCATTCCTGTACAGTCTCATCGTTGTTGTTTGAGATTGTTACAGTAACTGCCACTTTACCAGCCTCTTTCTGCACCGTAGGGGTTATATGGTTCTATGAAGCTTCATGGTTCAGTGTCTCAGTGTTACTCTGCAGAGTAAGCTCTGTATCTGTGTGTTAATCTGCAGAGTAAGCTGTGTCTCAGTGTTACTCTGCAGAGTAAACTCTGTGTCTCAGTGTTAGTCTGCAGAGTAAGCTCGATGTCTCATTGTTACTCTGCAGAGTAAGCTCTGTATCTGTGTGTTACTCTGCAGAGTAAGCTCTGAGTCTCAGTGTTAGTCTGCAGAGTAAGCTTGATGTCTCAGTGTGTTATTCTGCAGAGTAAGCTCTGTATCTGTGTGTTATTCTGCAGAGTAAGCTTGATGTCTCAGTGTGTTATTCTGCAGAGTAAGCTCTGTATCTGTGTGTTACTCTGCAGAGTAAGCTCTGTATCTGTGTGTTATTCTGCAGAGTAAGCTCTGTGTTTCAGTGTTACTCTGCAGAGTAAGCTCTGTGTCTGTGTGTTATTCTGCAGAGTAAGCTCTGTGTTTCAGTGTTACTCTGCAGAGTAAGCTCTGTATCTGTGTGTTATTCTGCAGAGTAAGCTCTGTATCTGTGTGTTATTCTGCAGAGTAAGCTCTGTGTTTCAGTGT